>NC_084665.1:59586361-59889391 GCF_028389875.1 Rhea pennata
TACCATGGGCACACAGGGCAGAGGACTTGTTGGGGGTCTGGTTTAATTCCATCCCAGAATTTAAACTAGATTTTAAATGTAAGTCCAAATTTGGAGTAAAGCATTAGCCTATTTACTGATTTGAATCCAGAAAAGCTATTAATGTTTCATCTAAAATGCTTTGCTCCAACTGCTGCAAGAGAGCAAAATCATTCCACGCTAATGAAACGGATATCGGATTCCCTTCTAGAAAGAAGAAAAATCATTCAAATAAAGCAGCATTTCAGATACTCTAATGTGCCCCTGGCTTTAAAAATCAGGCATGAACTTTTTCCTGGAATCCTTCCCTCTGTGATGCTGTTTTGTAACAGAGGAACAGTCTTGCCCTAGCGCTGGGCTAGCTGTTCGGCTTTGTACAGCGGCACAGTAGCTGCAAATGAGAAGTAAATTCCTCTTAAACACTCACACACACATACAGAGAACCTTGTGGGAGGGAAGAAATCAAGTAATTGTTCACTGTATTTACAATTTCTTTCCTTTCAGTTGGAACTTCAAGAAGCTGAAACTGCTCCACTGCCGTGACAGGGCCTCGTGCCGCATAGCTCAAAGCCATTGCAAAGCAGTGCCACAGCGTGTCTGTGCGGTATGCTGTGGGAACGCGTAGCATACGCTTTCCCTCAAAAACCACAGAGGAAAGTGCCTGCTTTTCCAGTCTGTCAAAAACTGCTCCTGCAGCACCTCTGCGTTGCACGTAACACGAGTGTGAAATTCAGTAGCGAGCAGAGCCAAGAGATTGAGGGGCTTTCTAAGCACCAGTGTTCAAAATACGTGTGTTTTCCAGGAATGCATTAGTCTAACGCAGAGCTGCTCTACTTACAGGTATCTTGACATGATCTGAGCAGTTACAGTAGTGTTAAACAGGTTGGAAACGAAAATTCAGAGGACAGACAACTACAGTTTGAAAAAGAAATGTGCACTTTTAATGATGAAATTGTATTGTTGGGGACTAGATTTACACTTTCAAATTTCTTTGTAAAGGTGTTTTCTGTGCAGGTTGCTTATGTGGAAAAGTTTCATGATATCAGCTAGAAGAATACCTTTGCAATTCAAGAGATGGACTATTGTGAGAATTGCTCATTCCACAATTTCAGAGGAAAACAACTCTTCAGATGCTCGGTTAAAAAAAAAAAAAAAAAAAAAAAACACTCTTAAGTTGCACCTTACTCTTCTAGTTCTTGCATAGGAACAAGACTTTTATAGTCAAAACAGTGAGCTGCCAGTTCTAAAGGAGATAAGAGTAAATAAAAGATACAAAGGTTTGATCTGGGCCATGTTGCTATCGACTGGAGAATGAACTCCAAAATAAGATTGATTCTATTACTGTAAATTCCAGTGTGAATAGAAATATAGCTATAAGCCTCTCAGAGCTAACTAGCTAGTTCCAACCATGCAATCAGCAACATTTCAAAGTTGTGCAACTTTTCTTTTTGTAAAGCACCTTGGGATCTTTCAAGATGAAAGGAACTATATGAAATGTAAGGAACTATATGAAATGTAAGTTATCAACAGTCCCTATGTGAAGTGCTTGGAGACCTTTTAAGGAGAAGTTACATTTTGCTAGGAAATAGTTTTCTTTACCAAGTCCATGATGTGTTTGCTTTTCTTACTAATATAATACAGTCTGCATCTCTATTTTGTATTAGCTATTAAAACACATAAAAATTGATGAAAGAAAAAACACTGAAGTAAATTCCATTTTAGCTGTTTTCTAGTATGAAAAATAGGAATATCCATGTGGATAATTTGTGGTGCAATGCTATTTTCTAGCCATTGTTCGTTATTTGTTTTGTAAATAAAACAGTAGTTATCAGGAGAGGAAAAGTGCTTTGATGAATTTATGTGTATTCTAAAATACAACTGTATGGAATAATTTTCTGCAGCCACACTGTATTTCTTACTGTTATTGTTAAAACCAGTATGACAAAAACATGCTTTCTGTGTAAAATTGTTTGTTTCTGCCATGGTCTGCATAATAAAGATTGAAGGCCAAATCCTTGTGAGTTGTAAATTGAAATAGTGTAACTTGAGTTTCATCAGTGTGTTGCAGCTAAATAACCAGTCATTTGTATCTACATATACTACGAATACATAACTAGACATAGTAGAAGTGCCTTAATTTCTTTTCCTTTTGTGTTGAAAACTGCACTATGCTGTCATAAAGATTTAATATTAAATTTTATATTAACTTAGCAGGATGTCCTTTTAGTCAGCAGTAAAGTTTGAACGGAGTCTTCAACATCCCAAGTCAAAGGCTTTTCTTCTAAATTTTAAATAGCAAGGCACACAGGCCAAGCTCGGAAGAGAATTTGACATACTGTTTTGCACTACATAGCAATATTGTTTAGCTAACAAGAAAAACAGGGCAGAATCTAACATAGAATATACACCAGAAAAGCGAAGGGATTATCATCACACAAATTCATTACTGCCTGCCAGGTCCTGGCTAGTCTGCCCTGCTCACATACAGCAAACTGAAGTATATTGAGTGACAATACTTGAAAGTCCCCAAATGCTCAAACAGAAAGAGAAATGCATTCAATTAAACCCAAGACCATAGTTTCATGACTTTAGTCATGAGTTCATTAGCTTGCACAGAATTTCCTTAATGAATTAATTTCTTAATAAATTATTTTGTCTGCACTTAGAACAGAATGAGGTTCACAAGTAGAATATTATAACTTGTCAAAAATTAGATTGATATTTTTTAAGGTACTATAGGTTTTTACAGCCTAAGAATTAAATGAACAAACCTAATTGTAAATATTTTTAGCAGTAATATTGTTATAGCCATGATGGTCTGAGGATATAAGGAAGCAAATCTTTTTAGCAGAACATTAGCAAAAATGAGTAAAATGTCTTGGTTTTTTTCCAGAAGATATGAATGTTCATTGGTAGTGCTTTGCAGTAAGTAGCATTATTATTGTGTAACCTCTGTATATTTATAGTAATTATTTAATAAAAATAATTGTATTTCTTGTCTATTTACAACATTGTATTCAAACCATAGTGCCTATTCATTAGCATGGTATGCCTTATATTTGCAGCTCAGCTTTAAAAAACGCTGTGCAATCAGCAGATACCAAAAAATCATCTTGAAGGCTCAGATTAATTATTCAACCTCTTTTAAAAATGCATGCTGTTTTTAATTTAAAGGGGGAAAATCCTGACAGTTCATTATTTTAAAAAAATATATATGCGTACGGAATTGTGGTGTGATACAAAGCACGTGCATCCCCTCTGTGCCACGAACTCACTGTGCTGGTTCAGACCCAGAGCCAACCAGTGCAGGAGCCTGTCTGCAGCCCCGGACCCATGCGAATGCTAGAGCGAGCTGAGGGAGGCTTTCCCTTTACCAGTTCTGGCAGTATATGACAAAGTAGTTTTCCAAGCTCTTTCATAGTAAGTTAAATAGCAGCCCAGGAGCATTCCTAGGCCTTGGAAGGAGTTGTCTACACTATTAAACCATTTGGCAGTTTAGGGTCCAGCATTACTGAGTGGCAGGATTGCCTGGGCTAACCAGCCTGCTTCTAAGTGATTCCAGGCAGAGTCTAGGCGCCAGAACATTTCAGTCATGTCCCATAGGCAGTTTGCACAGAAAGCACCCTGTCTTGGAGGCTAAAAGAATTTACTAGCTTAAACACAAACTACTCTGTGCCAGCAAAGATCAGACTCCCAAAAATGATCCCAGGGACATCTGATAGAAGATTTTATTTGGGCATAACTATTTCTTACATGATGAAAAAAAGAAGAGTTAATAATTCAGGATGACATTTGAACAAGGTGATACAAATATGACTACTTTTTAGTCTGTTCTTCATGCTGGCCATGATCTTATAGATACTGTTGTGTAACTTCTCAATTGTCTCCTTCCTAGCACTCTCATTGCCATTTTGAGCGCTGCGTGCAGGTTTTTAGAGGATTATCCACAACCACACATAAGATCTCTTTCCTGATCAGTAACAGCTAATTGAGAGTCCACTGTTATACATGTCATACTGTATTTATCATGCCACCTAGCATTTGATCACCCTGTCACCTAGTACCATGAAATCTTCCTTGCACCTGGCCTACCTTTGACTATTTTGAATAACTGAATATCTTTAGAAACACTAACTTCACTGTATGCCCCTCTTAAATACAATATATGATGAAATGGGACAACCACACTTCTAGGATGTCACTGGAAATCTCCCTTTACACTTACTGTTTTTCCTACTGTTTGTTTCCTATCTTTTATTCAGTTATTAACTCATTAATGATTTTTTTTCTTATTTTCATTACACTTTGGTCTGTTCCTTTGGTAAGGAACAGTGTCCAAATGGTTTTTCAGAGTTGAAGTACACTATATCACAGCTGGATCACTTTCCTTCACAGCAGCTCCTCCAATGGTCTCTGAAACACTGAGTCAGTTCTTCATTCTTTCATATTCCACTTCCTATCTTCCTGTCTACACATTCTACTCTTTCATCTAATTGGACTACTGCAAAAATCATAAGTAGTGGCCTATAGTTCCTCCTTTCCTCGGACTCTTTTATATATACATATATGTGTATATATATATATTTATATATATATGTATGTATATATATGTATATAATAAGGGTCTCAATTGCTGATTATTAAAGTTCTGAAGTCAGTTTTAAAATGCATAATACAATGCAGTTAGTAGTTCAACAATTTCTTATCTGAGTTCTTGCAGAACCCTTAAGTGAATAACATTTGGTCCTTGCTATGTGCTCTTACTGGAAAAAAATGATTTATTCTAAATCTCTTCAGCTGACACTTCATTTTGAGATACTTCTTCAGGCTTCTCCACTGCTCAGAATGCAATGCAGAAAGCTTCCTCAGTTCCTTTGTAAAGAACTCTGATGTTAAGAATTTATGTTTTTTTGTTTTTTGTTTTTTGGTTTTTTTTCCATGTCTTGCTTGTGCAGTTCTTTTATTTCCTAGATATTTACTGGACCCTTGGCTGCCTTCCAGTTTGTCATGATATGTTTATTCTAGGCCTTCATGCTTTTTCAGATTACCGAGATATAACAGGAGTAGTCAAGGAAGATAAGGCTATAGCAAAAAAGCTAACAGATCAATGGTCACTATAAAAGTCAAACAGTACTTCACTTTAAGATGTATAAAAATACCAGATAAATGACTTCTTATATCCCAAGGTATAATTACCATTTCTATTATTCTGTAACGCTTGCCTAAGTACTTTAGATATGGCCACTGGGGTCTACCCGTACTGGAGGTTTGCCACACATTTCTAAATGCAGTGCTAGCACCTGTTGGGTTAGAAGTATTGAGATGGCCTGCTAGATAGAGACATAGAATATGTTATACTGTTGGCTATATCCCTATGACCTTATTTTGTTGTGGTAGTGACAGGAAAAGCTTACATACGTGTGTGTAGGGGATTTTTTTTTAATTGCATTCCATTTATCTCCAGTATTACCCATACTTTGCCTTTTAATTCTTCATTTCCTCCAAGGAGTAGATACAACCCTTCTCCCATATATTATCTTTTATTTCCTTGTGGCTGGTCCTGATTCCCTGGCCAACCAGCCATTAAGCATTCCCACTTGCTTAACCTGTGATTATGCAAAGATTATGTTTTAAGGAAAGCACCTGAAATCTTCAATTCCTGGTGGTCTGTATATTGTTATTCAGGGACAGCCTGATCTGCAGACAGAGGAAGATGGTTAAAAACGTTTGCCTGGTCAAACTGGGGGAAGAACAAGGTGTGTGCAGCCAGTACCCCTACATCCACTCCTCTATCTAGGTAGGCTGCCACATATGCAAAGGCCAGACTGAAGGACATCCTACAGAGATAACAACAGAGAATTAGAAATTAGATACACAGCATTTTTTAGATACATAACTACTTTATAGAAGCTCTTAATAAGGTCTTAAACGTTTCAAATTTAATTTTATAAAATTTGCTTTTTGTTCTATTTCTGAAGATAGTAACAGACACAGCAACAAGATGGATAACTCACTGTTGTGTTTTATATTTAAACAAAGCTCCTTCCTCTCTAATAAAAAATTAGGGATGCATTTTTCTTCTCTAGCTCCTCTCTTCTGGTTTTAATTTATGATATGATCTTCTTTCATCTGCCTAGATCAAAACTCTGTGCTTTTTTTAAAAAAAAAGGAAAAATAAAATGTTTGCACTTCATGTGAAACTGGTGCTATTCAAAGTTTCAGCCTCATAGTTTCAGAATGAAAACTTTATGAAAATGAGATAGGATTTGTAGTTTAGTGGCTGGAACTCTAGATCAATATCAAAATCTGTGATATTGGATTTTTCTGTATATGCTGACATTGATTGTTATAGAACAAAATACTTTGACCTTGGAGAAAAGTGTGCTACAGCCTGTAAAGTTATTGGATAATCACAGTATTTTCAACTTGTTAATACTTCTAAAATAACGTTTTCTTTTGCTATTCTTTTTGTCATAACCTTAGAGGAAAAAATGGTGCTTCTCTTTACACTCTCATTGACTTCTCTGCAAAAATCCCAGTAACAGGTATTAAATATATGTTAATAGAAACTATACTTTTAAAATAAGCAATCATTTCTAGAGAGGAACAGGAAGAGAAAGAAAAACAATGACTAGAAGATTGTTGCTATGTTGGGCCAGATGCAGCAGGAGGTTCATTGCGCTTACTCCAGACGAGAAGTCATATAGCAACTACAAAAAAAGGATAGCAATGCTAAAGGAAAAGAGAGATAAAAACAACTTTATAAAACAATAACAACCATAGAAACAATTTTATAAAAACAACCTGTGGTAGCAACCACCTACATGACATTTTAAATTTACCACAAGGGTTTTTACTCCAGCATAGGTAATCCTAATTTCACTAAATTCTCCTGCTTAATAAATTCACTTAAACTATTTTTTTTCTTTTCTTTGGTTAGTTCTAAATTATATTTTGTAGTTGATGATGCATGTTTTTTGAGGGTCTATAAGAGATAGTTCTAAATTATATTTTGTAGTTGATGATGCATGTTTTTTGAGGGTCTATAAGAGATTTGCTGAGATTTTATAGTGGATACCTAAACTCTATTGCCAGCAGTGATCAGCTTTATTATTTTTAAACAAAAAACAACCTGAGGGATTCTTCAGCTCAGTTCTTCCAGGTATATTCACACATCCATAGATTTGAAGGCTAAAACCAAATGCTGTAATCTTCTCATCTGACCTGCCTGGATGCAACCATATCTAACATGCTCTAGGTGACCCTGCAGGGGGGTTGGACTAGATGATCTCCAGAGGTCCCTTTCAACTTTACCAATTCTATGATTCTATGATCCTATGATTTCTGCATATGAGACTCCACAACCTCCCTGGGCAACCTGCACCCATGTTCAATCACCCTCACAGTAAATAAGTATTGTCTCATGTGAAGTGCAATTTCCTCTGTTTCATTTTGTACCCATTACCTCTTGTCCATCTCCAAGCCTGCCGTATTGCATACTGCCTTCACCCAGCTTTTCCACATCTCATTGGTTTGCAAATGAGAACTGAGTGTGAAGTTCCAGACGTGTACATGGCATTTCACTAACGTTGTACTCATATAGAACCACTCACTGTTCTTACTGAAAAATACATGTTTCTATGGGTCATGCTCATCCAAGGGTTGTATTCTCCAAGGGCTTTATTCATTTTATCAGCACCATAGCAGGAGCTCCTAATTTGCCATTATCTACAAATGCTTTGCACTTGCTTTATTTCAACATCTTTTTGTTCCCAGATCCATTATTTTCTTTATGCATATATTAAGAGATACAAGGTTCAGATGAGTCTACCTTACTAGGCAAACTTGTCTATGTGGTAAGCAGACAGTATATATCTGTTTTAAGCAAAGCTAAATACAATAAGGTCCTTTCTGCTAATAAGGGGCACCAGCCAAATAATCTGATATGTTAAGGGGGTATTTAACTTATTCTAATAAACTGAATCAGCAAAAGTCAAAATATTAATGAATATCCAAACTTAATAAAGTTGAGGTAAATTCTTCAGTCCCCCTAACTTGAGAAAATTACAGAGGGATAATATATATATATATTTTAAGTCTAAGCAAAAAGATCTTAGCTGTTCATTTTAAAATTTAAAACTTTTACTGTAGTGCATCCAATAGACTGAAATACAGATGGCGGACTGTGAATAAATCTGTTAGTACTCCTTCTAAAGATATTTGATATTTTTATGCAATGAACTCAGAACCTTTATGCCACCTATAAGGCATAGTTTTCTTAGGAGAGGAGAAAAGCAAACCTTTTTTCCTACACAATTATCTAATATCTGAATTCCAAATGACAGAGATAATGATAGCAATTTTAAAAGGCAATGTAAATGCTCTATCAAATACTATAAAAAATAAGTCAAGTGTTGCTCTATAATGAACCCCATTAAGCCAGAGACCATCAGCACAGAGGGAGGCTACAGTTAATTAGCATCACCAATAGGCAGCCTCACATTCAGAGTTCTTCTAGTGCTAACACTCATTATCTTCTGCATCACCAAGAATTAATGTCAACGCATGATGTTCTGATCTGTCACGAGCTGATGCTTATATTTGGTCTCATTCTCTCTTAGAAAATATGTCTCTTAGACACTGTAGACATCATAGACATTTTATGTTAATCAGAGTTATAATGCCGCCTTTCTCTCCTTTTATCTCATCCTGTTATGGCATATTAAAATCCTGTTCACACTCTCTTGCTCAGAAAGATTAAAAAATCCTCTTAGCCATCAGCCACTTAACATATTCTAATGCACCAAGTCCTTTTTGTCCCTCTGACTCAACATGCCGGAAACTGGGAGGAGTGCTTTCTTCTGGTGCTTATATATCAACAGCACTATATGAGAAAACTAAAATAGAGATTTACAGAGAGAGAGAGAGGTTGTGATAGTAAACAGTAATGCAAAAACACCCAAGTGCATGCCTTCAGCCCTGCCATTCTGTGTTCTAATTCTCCTGCATATCAGATACAACTAAACATTCCAATTAAAGAATACAGAAAAGTAATTAAATTTGAACTTTTGTCATCTCTGCACTGTTGACTAAACTAAGCAAATATTCAATAAAAGAGACTGAGAAATATGTACATTCACAGAACCATTAAACAATGAGAGAGTTTGGATTATCCCAGTTATTAAATCCACATAATCTGTGTGGAATCTGAATACATCAAAGCAGTAGCTGGACTACTGCAGCTGGCACACTGCAGTTGGTTTCCAGAGGAATAATAAGTCTTAACATTAAGATGAGCACACGTACTACATATTATGCTAAAATACAGATCTGTAATGCAACTACACCTCTACGGTTCATTGTCTGAGTACCTGGAACAAAAAGAAAGAAGCATATGCCTCCAAGCAATTGAGAGAAAAAGGAAAGAAAAGTGACTTTACTCAAATGTGAGGATCAGAGTCATCAGTAATTACCTAGCTGTAGAAAATAACAAATAAAAAAAGCAAGACAGTTACTTCCAGAACATTAAAATCAACAAGCAAACATCATTTTAAACCAAGCAGGATATTTCAGGAGAGAGATTACATTTATTGGATCTACCAATATAACTGGAAAAAATAGAAAGGTTTTTGAGACTTTCAGGTCTTTTTAGGTGACCTGAAGAAGAACTTGTGTGCTCCAAGTTTCCTCCACCTTTTTCAATAGTTATCATAAATATAAAAAAATTTCTTCTCATTAATAAGTCTTACATATGTCCTTAGGCTATCACACCTGTAATTTTCAAACCAATTTCACCATTTACTTTACCATCTTATTTCTGAGCTCTTCTGAAATAAAAATCCTACAACACATGGTGACAGATGAATGTTTAAAAATCATTATTTTCAGGAACTCATACTAAGAGATGTTCTGACCTTCAGAAATGGCTAGTGCAGTTGCAGTGGAGAAAGGCCTATATGTTTTCAAGATTCCATAGGCTGTTGAAAAACAATATTTACAAATATATTGTTTCCTCCAAGAATTCCAAAGAAAACAGTAATTTTCAGAAATCTCAAGGGAAAGGGGGGAAAATATGATTCAATGCCTGGTTAAAATTCAGTCAAAAGATATGAAAGCACAAGTAGTTTCTCCTTCCTTCTGTTTGCTAAAATGTAAGAATCTGAGTGCAAATCTAGAGGAGAGAAATATAAAAAGTTGGAGGGAAATAGCAGAGGATCAAATTAAAGACTGGGTACCAAAGGAAGGTAAAGCATTGATTTTCTTGCCTTGTTTAGAGATTTCACTAGTGAAAACCTTATATAATATGTTTTCCAGCCAATTATCAGTTCTGTCACAAGGATAATTAATTTGATCCTAGATGATGTAGGTAAAAATTTAGCATAAATTGAAGAAGATTGAAAGGGAACTTTTCAGTTTGCCTATACAAAAAGGCTGTCAAGAGAATGCAGCAGAACATTAACAAGCGTAATTCTGAGAAAATCAAATAACTTAGGAGTGAGTCACTAGGAAAATTATTAAATTTTCTTTTGAAAATTAGAGCTAATCTTCTTCCACATTAATTCAACAAAAGACTGACCGGATATTAAAACCCTCATTGTTGTAAAATAGTGAATAAGCAGCAGCAAGGACAGGGACAGGGACACTCCCGAGGGATGGCAGCCCGCAGGCAACCCACACTGGGGCTAGGAAGCCAAGAGCAGCAGAGGAAAACCAGTAAGAAGCAAAGAGTAGCAAGAGGAAACCTATATGCACAGACCAGCCATCAGAAACAGTTACACATAACGCAACTGCCTGCACTGTTGCCTCTCTGGAGGAACTGGAAGGGACTAAGCATAACTGCAGCGAACGCAGGGGAAGGTAAGAACAGCAAGTAGGGACAGGAGGGCTTTGCCTGAAGCTGTGCTGGGGAAAGGTGTTTACTAAACTCTTTGTTTAATTATTTTCTCTTTTTTTCCTCAGTACCTGAATCAATTGTCAGATGTGTGTGTCAACTGGCAATAAATTAAATTAAGTAAAAATTCTCTGAGTCAAGACTGTTTTGTTCGTGATACAGTCTGCCACCAGCTCCCTGTTTTTCTTGTTAAGTTGGAGGGGAGGAATGGCCTGGTTTGGATTTCTCATTAATATAAGCTCCCATTATTCTACATGAGAGCCAAATGATTGTAGCACAGGCAAACCTCATGGTGTCTTAGCTTTAATAAGAATAAAGCCAAAAAGAAATGGGCTTCAGCTACTAAGCCCCAACTACACAGGGTCCTAGCTGAGCCCCCAATGTTTTTGCCACCTGAGCAAAACAGCAAAAGCCAGCTCAAATCCAGCTTAGCTGCTTTGAGCTCTCTTCTCTCCTACATCTCCAGTTGCAACATAGCCATATTCTGCTTCTAAGGGCAAGAAAGACATGCAATCTCATAGGGTCTGACCCTGCAGCTGGAGAACGGTTATTGTGCGATGGACAATGTCATGTCCCAAATGCAACACCTTGTCCAAGGGCATGGTCAAGCAGGAAAACTCTCTTTTTCCTCTCTCTTCCCTTACACAGACCCTCCTGGAAGTATATTGCCAGCATCAACTTCCATATTGTCAGCTGTCGTGATCTGACAGAACCATGTTACTGTTGACTGTCACAGCCTATACAGGCAACTCTATACCATCCTCTGTTTAATTACTTGAATTGTACTGCTGAGTTTGATGCACATCATAACTGCCCTGTGCAGTAGACACTTCTCATCACCACGTAACAAAGAGGGGACTGAGTCACTGCTTGGGAGAGATTTAATGATATTCACATGTCCCTCAAATCTACATTCAACATCCTATACCTCACACCATCTTTTCTGCCACATGTGTTTCCTCTGCACAACAGTCTTACAAACAGGGAATTTACTATTCAGAGTCTATCATCAGACTCATTCTTCTGGGATGAAATCAACATATTACCTTACACTACTACATCTAACTTGCCCAGCCACCCAGTGTCATGTCACACATTGCATATTTTCACGCAGTGCTACCTTTGCAGCCCAAGAAACACCCTGTATCATTCAGGGAGCTGGGCAGGAGGGCTGAACTCAGAGAGTGGAATGGCAATAGAGCACAAAGAGTAGACAGGCTGCACCATTGTCTCATTTGCTGTTCCAAAATATCCAAATATATCAATTTTTGCCATTTCCCACACCCCAAATAAGCTACAAGAGAGTTTTTTAAGTAGAAGAGGAGATTCAAAGGGGGCTGTAGCCCTTTCATTGAGACTCCCTACCTGTGAACACTTCCTGATGGCTTAATGAGCTCCGGATGGCTTGACTATCTGCCAGGCCTCTCTACCCCTTTGCTAGCACTAAAGCCATACCTAGTTCAAGCCATACCTAGTCTCACCTCCTCTCACAGGGCATTTAAGAAAATGAAGACCAGAAACACTAAGATTAATTTTGATTATGTGAATGTATCAAATACAGCAATACCTGTATATCCATACCTGACGATGAAGTCTGGTCTTCCACATATGCTTAGAAAGCTGTTAAAGTCTTTTTATCTACCAGAAAGCAGCTGACATCAGCTGAAGACATACATGATGCCACTAAAGCTATTTGGCAAGCCATACATTGTTCTTTAAGGCCTCACAAGTTAGTTTTTATATGAGCCAGTCTCTATGTTGGTTTTTTCACTCACCTATTACATTAAAAAGAATAATTATGCAATCTTTTCCTTCACAAACAGATTTGTTGATAGCAGCAATAGGGGCTCAACTCCACAAGAGTTTAAGTAGATAAAGCTTATGTAGCTATCATTCTACCCTTTCCTGTGCATGTCTGCATGTCTCCTCTCCCTCTCTGTGCTAACTCTGCACTTCTTTTAGGGAGTCATTTCAATAATTTTAATTATCTGAAAATATTTCCTATTCGAGGCTATTTTTCTGCCGATTTAGCTCAGTAGCTCATAGAAAGATCAGACGAACATTAATGCCCATTCAGAACAGAGAGTGAGACGGTGCTCGGGCTGGCTCCTTTCAGACAACTGAGGAAGCACAGCCTGCAGCATGTACAACACCCAATTAAACTCATCTCATGTAACAGGGCTCTCAAAGGGGAACTCCTGCCCACCACCTTCTCCCCTACCTCCTCCCAGTTTCTAGATCTTACTACCTTCTCCACGCTTTCCTCTATGCAGCTGCACAACAAGTCTGAGTTTGTTTCTTTTTTTTTTTCTTTGTAGCTCACCAATTTATTGACTAAAAGTCATAGATATTAAGTAATCAGATGCTAAAAGTTGTCCACTCTGAAACATGAGTTTTATGGCAACTTATGGGTTTCTCCAGATCTTGTGTCCCTCATTCTTTCATGGGCAATAATTACTGTTTTCCCCCACAGATTTACCACCTCTCTCTTACTGACACCCACTTTGGCTTCACAGGCTTTAACCTTCCTTTCCTTACAGAGTTTTGCCTCAGTCTGTACTTTGCTTGAATTTCAGTGCTTCTGTTGCAGATCTAAAGAGGGCTGATGTGCCAGATCGCTTCTCCAGTTTTTCCACCTACATTAGTTATTCCAGCAAAAGTTGTTAGTTCACGCTGAACCTTGCCTCTCTTGTAAAATTGAGACCATCATGCCTACAACAGAAACACAGTTACTACTACTTCCCTTACAGATCAACTTGCAATTCTATATGTTCCTTGCTGTGTCACTAACAGCCAGCAGGCTGCGCTAATGCATCAGTTTTCTCGGTCCGAAAAACGTACTCGAGAACCCCTTTGAAGAAAACGGCATTTTTCCCGAAGGCAATACACGGAGAATCTGTACAATTCTCAGAGACTGACAACAACTCTGCCCAGAAGTGAAAGCAGGAAAGACATATACTTCTGCATCAAAATACAGAGCAGTTTCGCACGCTGCACAGCATCCCGTGTACTACCCAAGATCATATCAGACGATTTTAGAGCTAAACATCCCCCACAAGTGACAATAAAGTGAGTTCTTGCGCACAGGAAGATGAAACATTTTCTTCTTGACAACAAGCAGTAGGTGCTAACAACGTGCCTAACACTGAGCAAGGCTGTCCCTTCTCAGCGATTAGCAGCAGCCCACGGTAACACCAGCAATACGATGACTGTGAACCCCTTTTCAAAATCTGTAATGCCGTATTTCAATAATGGGGCTGGACGGCGCCTTCCTCCTCTGTGGCACCAGGGAACATATCTGTGCCAAGCTGCCAGGGCTGTCTGGGAGCACAGGGGAGCCTGGCGTCTGGAAAGGGACCCTTCAAAGTGCCCCGAGTGTGGCTCCATTGCCTTGAAGGATGGTGAAGCTCTGCATCTCTATTAAAACAGTCTTTAGTATATTTACATTTCCTTAAGCAGATAAAAGACAAATGTTGAAACTAATTTCTATTCTTATAAAACTTTGAACTCGGTTCTCTTTTGTGCCACCACAGGAGAGTGTAACTGAAAAAGAAAGAAGGAGACAGAGGAAAACAGGCGGTGCAAGCTGGTAAGCTGGGGTTTCATGGCTAGTGCAAGCTGGTGCATAAGTAGCCTGCACAGGCCCATGCTCCAGCCCTGACCCCCGTGTCTCTCATGCCCGCACCAGCATCCTTGCGCCAAGCACTGCCAGGAAGAATCCTAAGGAAATACATAATTGTTTTCTGCAGGTTTTTTTCAGGGTTTGTCTTTCAGTCCCAGAAATGAAGGAGGTGGCAGGCTGTGCATGAAGCAGGGAACACAATAGCACAGGTTGAGACCACTGTAAACTCCAGATGGAAACTGCTCCTTCAGGCCATCTTCCCAACCACTTGTTACAGAGAAGATGTAAAACAAACAAACAAAAAAAATCACTTAGTGAAAGTGAAGCTATAGCTTTGTGGAAGGCTGAGTCAAGTTAAAGCCCTGCTCTGAAAAGGAAGAGGTCCTCTTTCCTCCTGCTTAGCCAACGCCTTCTTCCGTCTGCTCCTGCCTTTGACAGAGATCTCAATTCCCTTTTATCTGAAACAGCTAATATGAGTTAAAAGAAAAAAATCCAGGAATGTACCACATATCTCAGAAGAGACTATTAGGCACAGCATATCCTTCTTTAAAGTTAGAGAATTAAAGACAATTAACTATTAAAGGGAATTATTAACTATTAAACACACTACTAAAGAAACTACTACAGAAACTAAAGAAACTATTAAAGAAACTATTAACTGTTAGAGAGAATCAACTAACTCACCTACAGAGTTTCCAAAATGAAATGGCCAGTGAGTGGAAGACATTTCTCTGTCAAACAACTCATTGACTTTTCCAGATTACTCTTCTTAGTAATAATAGTAGGCCCAAAGCAAACTTGCTTGTTCTTAAGAACCAGCTTTTCATTATGGCATTATATAGCAGCAAACTGAAAAATCTGCAGCCAAAAATAAAAACAGAAAGGCTGAGCAAAATATTCTCTCATTTCTGTGTTTTAATTGACAACTGCAAACATAAGGCTCTTGTTCTCCAAGATGTTTGTATTGTTCCATTAAAATCGAGAGTCATGTATGTGAGCAACAAGATGCAAAAAGGCAGAGCTGAATGCAAACATTGTGCTTTGAGTTTGAAATCAGTGAATAAAATAGCCTTAGCAGTTAGAACACCAAATACAGTCTCCAGATACCTGCATGCTGCTTGCAGCTTCTGCCTGATTAATATCCTTGCAAGTATTCCTCTGTGTTTGGTTTTCTCTGTCTACATGGAAGACAACAGTATACACATTGTTCCTCTTTTTGACTAGTCTTCCTCTTTGAAAGTTTTGCACAAAATCACTGCATGATTATTATGCACATATGACATTTCATCAGGCGAGTTATTCTGCTAAATGTTAAAGAATAAAGTGACTTGCCTGAGTCTTTGCAAAATCAACGTTAATTTATCTTTGTATCAATATAGAAGATGTTTTCATATCCCTTTCTTTAGGTGGGAGAAGGTAAGACAGTCATATGTAAATTCAAGAGTCAGGATAATCTGTGTAGATTCAAAGACATCTAGGATTGAAGAGGACCCTAAGCAATGGTCTAGTGATGTATGCTATTAAACCCTAAAGAAATGAGACCAATACACCTAGCTGCATCCTCAAAATGGACCACATATTGGCCAGAGGGTATGCAGAAGCCTCAGACATTGTCCTAGCTGGAATTGCAGCCCAAAGAAATGGATTTTCAGTGTTAAAGGCAGAGTCATCCAAAGTCAATCATTTCATCGTAAGGCATCAAGATTGATAACTATTAAAGAATTACACATATGTTTCATTTTTAACTTTCTGCCAACTCACAAGCCACACTCTTTAGATTTTTTCTGTGAGGAAATCAAATAGCAACATTTTCATTTTTCCAGAGCAGACAGGTTTTAGAACTACTTCTTCCATGGCAAATTTTAAGAAATTTAATTCTCTTCTCAAAATTAAACTACAATCTTTTTCAGAGTGCAGAAATACCATGTTTTTGCAAGCTTGGCTCCCATTACCCATATGCAGGGAGAGCAGAATTCCAGCTCAGTCATAGTACAGAGTTTTCTGTTCTGCTTTTGCTTCAAAACAGCCTCCTCCCCCCCCCCCCAACACACCTCCATTTTTGCTTTTGTTAATAGAAAAGCCAGTTCTTAAAAACGCGAGAGTACTACATGAGGCAGCTTAGAGAACACTGAATTGGGATAGGTTCTTTAAGCACTCAGGGAACCTCTGATTGACATCTTAAAATGTCTGCTGTTTCTAAATGCTCCAAACAAAACAGGAAATACCACTTTGGCTCTACTCCTATAAGAAAACCACTTGGGCTTCCTGTTAACAGAATGACATCTCTCACCTAAATGTAGTAAACCCAGACTCTCATTGCAATTGGTTACTTCTGTTTCACCAAATAAACAAAAATATGAACTAAGTTTCCACCATATTATAGTGCTCCTCACAAAAAAAGTTATTTTGGACTTCCTTAGTACCTTAAGAGATTTTAAAAAATACGTTTTAATATTAAACCCGTTGTAGACATGTAAGCTCCTCCACTCACACAATAGACTCAGTATGCCCATAATCTTTCCCAGTTAGAACTCATTCTAAATTTCAAAATTCTACGTAGTTTTAAATCAGATACCACCTCTTTTCTCCCCCTTCCTCACTCACTGTCCCAAAATACATTTTTCTCTCAGTATGAAATTTTCTTCCAAAAAAAACTTCTGCAGAAAATGAATTGTAGCACATCATTTATTCTCATTTCAAATGAAACTCAGTATTTAGCAAATCATGAGCTAGATGAAGAAACAATACACTAACTCAGCATGAAACCTCTTCAGTCTTAGGAAAGGAAACATGATCCCATGTAATTCTGGTAGCTCATGAGATCTACACCACCAAAATAGAGAGAGATTTGATTTCCAGAAAAGTCACCAGAGGCAGGCTGCAAAAACAGCTGAAATTAGATATTGTAATTAATTACTCCAAAATCTGCATAGCTGGACTTACTGCACTAATACAAATAGGCTTGACTTACAGACAAAGGAATAATTGTATGTACAAGTGCATGGGTATGCGCACATGCACTTTCTCCTGAAAAAATACAAGAAACAAGTCCTATGACTGTTGAAGGGTTTAACAGATGGTTAAATATTTTGGGGCATTCATTAGGGACACACAATTTCTCTATTCCATATTTAGATAATGCTGACCTTCCAAATTCAGACCAATCAAATCTTTACACAAATATCATTTACGCTAATATCTCTAAGTAAAGCACACGGTTGTCAAAGTTTCTCCAGCTGATGTGGTTCACCACTGCATCCACTAGCTGTAGCTGTCTGCTTACACAAGGTCCGTTCTCCGATTGTGCCTTCAACAGCTTTCACTGCCGGGTAGCCCACTGCGATGAAGCCAGCATCAGGTGAAAGCTGCTGTATTAATTAGTGGTGTTGGAAGGGGGGAAAAAATGCTATTTTAATGTCATTCTTGGTTCACATTACCCAAGCTTTCCATTTGTTTTGAGCCTAAAAAGTAGCTGAAGAAAAAGGAGATTGAATGCCAAAGCATACATTTGTTTTCTCAAACAGGTATGGATTTGCTGAGATAACTGCCTTCAGGCCACCCTGTTCAAGAATTCTCTGCTCTTTCCTGAGAGGAGGATACAACTCACCCCCAGCAGGTTTACCAAGAGTCAGTAGTTCAATAGTAATAACCTATTAACCAGCTGAAAGAGAACAATTCAAAAAACATTACAGGCTACACTATGACAATAAAAACAATAGTAGAGTTTGGACAACCCAAGGACATTTGTCTCTCTCCGTATTTGGCACAACTGCTCCCACAGTTGTATATGCTAATATAAGCCCGGTGTGTACAAGAGCCTACACAGTGGGTACAGGCCAGACAGTGAGCACCTTTGTACAATGCACATTTACTTCAACGAAGGGGGTTGACAAGGATCTGCTTGGGACTGCGTGGCACTGACTAGTCTGGCCCTATTCAATAGAGCATTTAAGCATGTGCTTGTTTTTAAGATCTGAGTAGAGAAGAGGCTTTTTTTTTTTTTTTTTTTTTTTTTTTTTTTTTTTTAAGTGTTTATATGCTTTGTTTCATGAGAAACAGAATGGTCTGCACTTGCAAGAGTAAAATGTGCATACAATTGGACCTCCGTTATTTACCAGTTATTTAGCACCACCTTCTTAAAATTGAGATGGACAAAGCAGATTCATCCCTACGCTCATATATTTTAAAGTGTGCTGAGTAGTTAATCAACACGCCAAATTCACAGGCAATCCCTCTCCACCTCCACAGCTGCTTTGAAGAATTCAGTGTGGGAGCCGGACGCTTGCAGACACTTGCTGTCCAACGAGACTTCTGGGAATGGTGAAAGATAAAACATCTTCAGATGGGTTCAATTTTTTAACAAGGCATTACTGAAAACCAACTTCCACCAGCTCTTGAGCTTTCTTAATTTTCATCAACTTCTAGTTAGAATTAGTGAAATTATGAATTCACTCACATATGACAATTTCCTGAAAACATTAGCATTTTAACCAGCTGGGTTTTTTTTTTTTTTTTTTTTTGTCTTCTTCTCCATTTAGTCATTGTCACCCATTTTCAAGTCTCAGTCAGCTTTTATTCCCCACCAGCAGACTAGTCCCCTAACCCAGTATCAGTCCTGACCCTGATACTCCTACCCTCTTTTATATCTGAGGCAGTGATGATATCCCCAGGGCAGCCATGCTTCTCTATTCAATCAACCCCCATCTTCTGTGTCCATTCCCCCCTTCCTATTAAAGCTTGCATCAAAGAAGCCCACATTCTTCCTTCTGTTTCCCCTTCCTTATAGCTTGCCACTTACATCCCAGTTCCTACACTCAACCCAGCGCTAACTGGCATTTTGGGATGCATCAGGACATAATTCTATGTCTCTGTTTAAAAGGGCAAGTTGCTGAGTGTTAAAAATGCAATAGCTAAATCAGACTTACTGCAAAGCAGAAGGAAAAGATTCATTTTCTCCTAAAAAAAACTATTGGCATTTGCTTTCTTAATCAAAATTATAATACAGCATAATATACTTAAAGGCAAGTGAATATGTTTATGTGTGTATTGCGTATTTTACTTTAAAAGGTAAGACGCATTAAAAGTAATGATAAAGCACATCTTTACAAAATATCCAACAGAAGTGCAAATTCCCACAGTTCTGGTAATAGCATTAATTTGAGAATGATGAGCTAACTCTTGCTTTTCAAAATTCAGCACTCCACAAAGTTCCTCATACTTGAACACATGCTCAAGATGGGAAGACAAAAACAAACCTTGTGCTGAGAACAGTGAGGCTGAAAAATTATAAGCCTACAGCAAAATTTCTTAACATACTTATTTTTGTTTGTCTAGTGTGGGACTATGACATTTTCTAGAAAGCACATTTTCCTACCTGAAATTATACAGATATTTTTCAAGTCTCAAAGCTAGATTGAAAGTAGCAAGAAGAAGTTACAGTAGAAGTCCCAGTGCACTCTCAGTTATAGAGTCATTACTGTGATTCATTCTTAAAAGAATAACAGCACAAAGAACAAGAAGACATTTCACTTCACGTCAACATGTAAGCACTCGCATCTTGTGGGTGTGGTCCATATGTTCCTATCTACATTAGGAAATTCAGCATATATAAATATATAAATAGAACATATATACAGTACATGGTCACATTCATATAAGCCATAAAATGACATATATGTACAAAAATATTTGCAGCTATATTTTACACTTTCAGTTCTGCAGCAGGAATCTAAGTATTTAGCTTCTGCTTAGGGGATTTTATCACTTTACCAGTTAGGAATTTGGGATGAACTTGTACCTTATATATTCAGTATTGTGAAAAATATGTAAGAAGCAAACAGTCCTCAGGGAAGTTCTGCCATGTCCATAAGAAAAGTTGAAATATCATTTGCCTTATTAACAAGAAATTTGTATGTCACCAAACATACCGAAAGACATTCTCCTCTTGATGTAGAAAGACAGTACTTTGGTCTGGTCCATAAATAAATGTGAAACTTTTAAGACATCAGGCAGGGCACAGACTGAGTGCCTGACGGTTGTCTGTAATATAGACTCATGCATAATTACTATTCTATTTGTCTCAGTTTAAACCGGTAACTCACTCAGTCAAAGTGAATGAATGTGGGGACAAAAATACTTCTTTCAGGTTACCTTGCACGCAGTGTGAAAAAGTAGAGAGTAGATTACATCCTTATGGTATTATTGTAGCTTCCTTCATCAGTAAGTGACACGGTTAGAATGACCCCCAGTGTCTGACATCCGTGCAGTGCACAGACACCGCTCTGAATTCCAGGAGCGGCACACATTCTATTCGCTTCTCCCAAGATGGAAAAACATCTCTTCTCTGCTTCAGATAGCATTCTTCTTAGATATATGGCTCAGACACAGACATGCTTTTTTTAATTCGGGCAATTCACTCTTTCAATATGAAATAAGTTGTGCAAGAGGAATTAAAGCTTTGGAGAAGGAGTTGTTTTCCTTATGAAGAACACTTGGAAAAACAAACCTCAGAATGCAGCACTTTAAAATGCCCATATGTGAAGACCAGTGGAGGAAAATCTCGCTGTGTACCACGGACCCAGAGCCTCAGATAGTGCTTTCAGCAACACACAGTGCGGTCATCTCTTGCTCCTCGCTGTTCTCTGTGGACACATCCTGGGCATCCTGCTGGTGATAGATATCTTGAACTAGCATGATGTTTGTGTTCTTCCACTCTCTGTACTTCATTGCCGTCAACTTTGGGTCCTCTAGCAACTGGTTAATTGTAGCCAGGTCATGTTCTTTACACTAGGAAGAGAACAAGTGGTTACTTCTCACCAAAAAAAAAAAAAAAAAAAAAAAAAAAAAAATCCAGGCTTATTATCTGTAATGAAAACAATTTATCAACATTACAGAACCATGCCACATGGAGATGGCCAGTTATCCATCGTAGCAATTTGTTCCCATTTTTATAACAGACTATCAAAGTTAAATCAATGGCAGAAATTTCTCCCAACTGAAGCCAGGATTATAATTTCACATATATATTTTTCAAGATTCTTTGCAAAACTGTGAAAGAAAAGTTGTGAAAATTAGATGGCTATCTAATTAGATCTACTAGATTAGATGCTATCTCACAAAATGTTAGTGCTCACACAAAACTGGACATAAAAGTCCACTGGACATATGTGCTAACTCAGCCCATTCCTGTCTTTCTCAAAAAATACCTGCTCCCTGGGCACATTACAAATGTCTCTTTTCCAGGAGCTGGACAGAAAATAATTTTGGACATAATCCATGATGTGGTAGTGTAGCTCACTGGTCATTAGAGCTCATGTGGATGTTAATAGTACTACCACTAGCTTTTATTAACGAATCTAGTCTCAGATCTCAGAGAGGAGCAGCTCCTATATCTTGGACTGATAGAGACTGAGAAGTTTGATATCCTCACATTCTCCGTCACAATGCACCATTTTGCTTTTCCAGGCATTATTGCCTGTCCACACAGTAGATCACAGGACAGAGAAGTCCCACCTAGCTGATACAATTTGTTAACTGCATGCTAACTGCATAAATCTCTACTGGTTTTGCCTGGCTTCATCTCCTCCATAGTTCTTGCCATCTTCTCCTACTGCCACCAGATTCATTGAGCCCAAGGACACTCTGGGATAGTGGCTGTCTTGAAAACACCTTGAAAACACTCCCACAAATCCCAGACACTTCCTGACATTAGCAATAGGCTGCTCTCACATCCATATCCCAAACCATATCAGGGAGACTTAAGAAAAGGGAGTGAGAAAGAGGAGAAGTAGTAAATAAAGATTAGCAGGCAGTAGAATTTGCAGAGTCAGTTGTTCCTTTCGACCATTATTTCAACTACCCTAATCCATGTGATGCCTGAGCCACCTCTGAAACAGGAAATGTTGGTTTATATAGACCTTACCCAAAAACTTAGTGCCAGCCTTAGTAAGAGGGCTTCTAGCACAGGTACAGAGATATCTGCTATTAGCCTAAGAGGGGAGGACAAGATGGGAAGGAAAGAGAAGGGAAAAGTATTTGAAATGGGCAAACTTGGTGGCAAAAAGCCAGGCTATAGATTTTTCTGTAGCACTAAAGCTATTTCCCCCCAACCTATGTCACATTTGTGCACAGCCTCCCTCTATTCCAAACCATTCAAAGTTTTTTTTGTTAATGATACATTGTGGCAGCAACATTAATCTGTTGTTAAAGCTATAGAGTCAAAAGTCCAAAATAAGATTTGCACTGAATCTTGAATAAATCACATCTCTTAGACTAAGAGATTTTAATGAAAGCAAAGTAAACATTGATCAGGAGAAAAAAAAATTGATTTCAAAATTTCCAAAAGATGACTTTGTTATCTCCTGTCTCATATTATATGTTAAAAGAATATAATCCCACTGATGCAAAGTATACACAACTTCCCCACTCCAAGCATTTGCCTTTCAGACAGGCTAACTAAACACTGTTGTGCACAGAATCTTGTTTGTGTCTGTGAGAAAATGTCTGTGCTATATTTGTCTTGTCAATACTCCAATTTCTTAGTTTGAGAAGAGTGAAAAAAAACCAACACATTTTCTGTATTATGAACACTCCAAAAATGATTTTTCCGTATTAAATACAAGCATAAGACAAGCCTAAGCTTATAAACACTGCTAATCACAATTCGTACAATACTCCTGTGTTAAATCAGTGCAAAGCTCTCCTTCTTGCTGACGTGCAGCAGTAAGGCTTTTGGGCTTCCATTCAGCATTATACTGATGACATTGATTATCCTACTCTGTTTTGTGCTAACTGGCTCTTAGATTTATTAAGGAGGCTCCTATTGGGGAAAAACCTTGCAGTATGCTTCTACATTTAGTTTCCTATCCCATAAAATAGGAATACTACTTAACTATCTTTCTGCTGTATGATGATGGGCTTACTTTATTGCTGATATAGAAGAGTAACGCTACAGTCGGTAATGTTTCACTTCAGACTCACCAACACAGAGGAAATTTATGGAGTTATTTCACTCAGTTCTCATACCAAGCCTGGAAGCTCTACAACAGGTAGAATTCTTATGGTCCAGCTTGTTTTTTCAGGTGTATCTTCAGCAAGTTCAACACAGGCCTCAGTGCCAAAGCCAAGCCTTACGTTGCAACTAATAATCAAATCAATGACTGTGCTGATAGGATTTTTTTTTACATATATTCCTCCAGAGTAGAATGCCTGAAGTCGAATGCACTCTTTTGAAATAAGTTACACAATCCCTGCTTCTAGTGAACAAAAAAAGAAATAAGTGAAGTCCCAACTTCACATTTATTCTTTCTTCTGTTTATAATTTAAATGCTATGGTTAAGTTTTCTGTTTCCCTCAGAAGCAGGATTTGAAATTCCATGACAGCCAAAATGATGCTGACAAGTAAATAGCCTCATTAATCCCCATATTCCAGACAGATTTATTGGCCCTTTCATTAAATGTTCCATGAACCCTTCCCTTCTCCCCTCCGGTTCATGATACATTTCCAACATAAAAGCAGGATGCTTTTGTTATTAAAAATATTTTAGTTACGGGAGATCTTTACAATAGCTTTGGCACATCCTGTGCATTCTCCAATAAGCACATAAGGAAAACTTTTTTGGCTCAAGGTTGTTTTCTTGTCCTTTATCATTAATATACTCTTTCTGCTAAAGGCTTTCCTATTTAGTGCATTAAGCTAAGCTTGCAAATTTTCCAGCTAAATAAAAGGAACTTTCCTTACTAAATTTTCCAAATGGCTGAAACTTCTGCAAAAAGAGGCCCTTCTGAACTATTGCCTCTGCTTCCAGTTCAAATTTAACAGCAAAGCGTAGATTGATGTTCAGAATAAAGTAGAAAACAATTTCAAAAGCTAAATCAAATTCTCTGGAGCTTTAAACAAATATGTAATTAGAGTCTGGCTGAAGTCCAGGCTTGCTTCTTTTTTCAGCCAAAGTGCGTGTTTCTCTCAGGAAAGAAACCTTGGCTCTACTCTGTAACCTCACCTTTAGTGTGCTATTCAGCATTCGAATTTTGTGGAGTTTCTCATTAATGGAAGGATTTTTGCTACGTTTGATAAATGACTTCCTAAGCTCTTTCTTGGTTGAAGGCCGACGATCACCAATGGGAGACAAGCTCGCTTGTTCTAACGACTTATAAAGCCGCTCCATCTCATCATTGGGGCATTTTCCCTGATCTGCAAAGAAAAGAATAAATTTAACATGAAAATGTGAATATGGCAGCACATAGCAGAATCATTAAGTTCAGCCATCAGAAGGGATCTTAGGGATCTTAGCCAAGTTAAAAAGTAATAATGTTAGAGTAAAAAAAATGGGGGGGGGGGCTTTTTTAGTAAAATTTTTATGGTCGCAATTTCTGTGTGGCCCTTCATAATGAAGCTTTCATTATCTTCATTTTCATTATTCTTTTCACTCTGATGGCTCCCAAGGTGTGGCACATTCTTCCATGGCAGGAAAAAAAAAAAAAAAAAAAAAAAAAAAAAAGAGGAAAACCCAGCAAGCTGTTGAGAATTAAGTAGAATAAAATAATATAAAAACTGAAGCAGAGTAATTTTTTTTTTGGGGGGCGGGGGGGGGGAGGAGAGGACTTAAAAATGAATAGGCCAGAGCTAAAAAAGTACCAAGCATAGATGGGCACATATAAACAGAAGGCCATTTTCTGCAACAAACTGTGCAGTTCATTTAGATGATAGGACCAGATACTGTTATCCCTCAGTCCACACTGCAAGCTTTTCTATTTCAGTATTTACTACAGGAAAATCTTAACATTATTGGAGTTTTAGGGTGCTAATGAGTCCTTTAATTCTCCACTGGGATAATATTCAGTTTTATTTCACTGGGGGTAATGGTGGTGGTTCTTCTTAAATGCAGTCCTCCATGTGCCAATAGAGCTATCTGTGCTTTTTTTTTTTTTTTTTTTTTAAAAAAAAAAAAAAAAAAAAGTTAAATATCGACTTTTCTAAATTATCTTCATTCAGTAAACAATTTCTGAACAAAAGGAAGAAGTCCCTTTGCTCTCTCCTGCTGCAGCAAAAAGTCCCTCTGGAGAAGGATTCCAAGAGCATCCTCCAGAGCCATCCAAGGTCAGTAAATGCATTCAGGACTGCAAACCACCGTTGTGCTACCATCACTTTGCCTGTGCCAAGCCATATCCAAGGATGGCTGCAATTGAAAAGTGATGCATTAAAAGGGGGTGGAGGGGAAGCATAAAGGAGCAGGCCAAGAGCAAAAATTTGGTCCTTTCTACATTACACTCACCACAGCATTAAAGATCTTCACCCTGCACCAGCTAAAGCAAATAAGAAAGCTTTGTTTTGCCTACGTGAGCTGGATTAGGCCTGAAATGCTGTAGCTGAATAGCTGTCCAGTATGTCAGCACACTCAGGAGTCTGCTTCTTATCTTTTTCATGTTTTAAGAAGTTACAGCATCCTCCTACACCCCCATTCTTCTAAATATTTAGGTTAAAGGAAAGGTTTATGATATGTTACAAATATTTGTCTTCAATCTGTTGCTGGCTTTCTTTCATTACTTTGCGATTATAAAAAGGCTGCTGTACCTTGACAAGAACTAAATATAGCTTCCTTCGCTGGTGCAGTGCTGGGGGAGGAGAAGGAGAACTGTTGTATATTTAACAGACTGCAGGAAATAGAAAAAAATGCACATGTAAGGTGTAATACACAGCAGTAGTATTTCCTGAAAATTGTCAGCTCATGCCATTAGGCTTGTAATTATAACTAGCTTCCTGCCTACTTACTTGGGATGAAGCAGCTGTTTCATTAACCAGCTCCTGCATAGGACTGGCTCAGGTGTGCTGCAGACATCACCCATCGGGACTGTACACAGTATCATTTTCAGAGATAAATTCAGCTATATCAGATCCACTTGATGGATATCCAAGAAAAAGTATATAAAAATAAAAAAGAAATGCATTGACTCTGTCCAGCAACTTTGAAAAAAAAGGGGAGCGGAGCCAAAAGGACTATAATGCCTGCTCTGGACATTTTTTTGAAGCTAACTCATGATGCTTCCCTGTCCTAAAAGTGTAAGGAAATACCAAGTATGATAAAACACCCTCTCTGAACATGCATCTTCCATTCTAAATATTCTAATATCTCTTATGCATTGGTGGTTGGAGGTAGGCAGAACAGAAGTACTTGGCATATAAAGAACAGTAGTAGTTCAGGCCAGAAAACCCCAGCAGAAGGCTCTCTCCACATGATCCGCACTCTGAACTCAGCTTCTGAATTCTTTCAAGCTTGCAACCTTGAAAAACTCCCCTCTTACATCCTACTCTTTCCCTACTCCGACCACTGAAAGGATGGATCAGGTCAGCTAACTTCACAGGGACATGAACGGACGAGATTCCGGAGATCAGGTGCGTAGAAAGCGTGACAGTGAAGAGGCTGAACAGAATTTCAGGAAACAAAGGATGAATGAAACCTACAGGCTATGTAGAGCCAGACGCAAGTACTTTTGTCTACCTTTTTACTTACATTAATAAGCAATGAGCTTCTCTCACAACAGTTTAAGAAAAGTATCTTAATATTGTGATTTTGTATATAAGCGAACGCTGGTTTTGTTTTGTATATAAACAAATATTGCTATTTACAGACAGTAAATCTGCCAATAAACCTCCTTAAATTAAACCTCCTCCTCAGAATATTTGATGCTCGTCTGGCCTTTAGCCTAAATATCCTGAGTTCCCCTGAGCCAAGTTCAAAAAGCCCAGTGCTTTGCAGGCTTAAAACTGTTACTAAACATACTAGATTCAGTGCATAAATCTGTAAATAGGAGAGGTCATGGAAACAGTGGAGAGGCATTATATCAGCAAATCAATTAAAAGCACAGTAAAAAGATCTGTGATAAGAAAACATTTCTCATCACTCACACATTCTTTAATGGTCTATTACAGTATTTCACAAACCTCCTAACGCCAGGAAAGTAAATGAAGAAAGTACTACTTGTAGTGTGTTTTGTGCTTTTTCTCCCACAAAAACATCCAAAGAAAATTAAGGAAGGATCAGTTTTACTGGGCTCTTGCACAGTCCCTTTCATCTATGAGTCTCTCAGCCTCCTAAGCCTCATAGTACTCCTTGAAAAATTATATATCATGGCTCTTAACTTTGTCAGACTGCACGATGGGGAAAGTGGAACAGAACCAGAGCTGTGCTGACAAAAACAAAGTCTTTCCCTAAGCTATTTCAACATTTCAGAGAAAGAGATATTCCATTGTGGGGTGAGAACCCCCATTCCATTTAGGCTAGTGAGAACCTCTCACTAGTCCTCTTTCAGGAAAAGTGACACAGAATTTTGAGGCTTGGTGCCGCTTATCAGGAATTTCCCTCTTACCAAACAGGAGATATCACAGACAAAAGCAAGTTGCCACAAGACTGAGTATACTAGTTCTTCATGTCCTCAGTTTTCAGCTTCCACCTTCCCTTCAGCCAACTTGCCACAAGTGGGAGACATCAAGGTATTCAGACTCCCCACTTTGCCGCAGCAACACAGAAGTCTACCTGCAAATTCATAACTTAAATGCTTTCCAAGAAGCAGCTGTGAAAAACCAAGCTTAATGCTTCCCAGCGGTAAAGAAATAGACATTGGCAATGTTTTGCAGAAAGAACATTTTGCATTGAAAATTATTTCCAACAGAGCATATCTTGCTGAACGTATCTCTAAACTGAACCCCAAAGATTTAAACACTTGTTCTCCCACCCTCTAACACTGAGCTCTCACAGCTCTCCAACTGTGGATTAATTCTACGGAAAAAACTGCTTCTTCTCCCTGTCTTTCCCACTTGTATGAGCTTCTTGTGGCTGTGGTAACACCTCTATTTCTGATTCTGCTAAACATTTTTATGCCAATGCAACAGCATATAGACCTAGACTGGGGATAAAGGAGGAGAAAAATTTAACTCCCTTCCTCCCTCACCTCACACATACACACATGCACACAGTGTCTACTCTCCACAGTAGTAGTGAACTTTTCAGTGAGAATATGATGACATTGTGGGGAAATCACATTTTGCGTAGAACTATAGAATAGAAAACTCCATTTAAGAGTGCATAGCTTAGGCAAATTCCTCACTGACAAATGCAGAACTACTAAACTATGAGATAGGAGAAAGTGGGAGAAAAGGACAGGAAAAAATACATTACCACCAATAGTAAGATGCTCTTAGCTACAACAGTATACTGTATATTGTATACAGTATATTGTATTCAGTATATTGTATATAACAGTATATTGTATTCCTCCACAAAGAGAGATACCGTTTTTAGTAAACTCTGACCTGTCTGGAAACAACACATTTAAGTATCTTTTTCCAAGTTCTGAAAACTGCAACAATATAATTTGCACTATGATTTCTAAAGTCTTTTTGATGAGAAGCAAAATAATCATTCAAATACCACTGTTTTTCCATACAATTATCCTCACTATAGGCAAATCTGTTGGTCTAAGCAATCATAATCTAGCATGTTTTTTTGAAATTTCTGCAGCAGGAACAAAGGGGCCAGAGAACACCAGAAGATCTGTTCTAGCTATTACTGGCACAAGCAAACTCAAGAGGGGAAGAGGATGTCAGTTCTGAAAAAAAGAAGGAATTGATTGCATCCAGCTCCTGTTTAACCAGTTATTTCCCACAAAATCAACCTAGATAAATTTCAAATGTTTTGTGAAATATTTTTGAGGTTTCCCAGAATATCAGAGCACATGCCAGCTCTTCTACAAGCTACTGTGAAATAAAAGATGGTACCACAGGAATTTCTTGCCAAGATCCATTAACTTCACTTGATCATGAACATAAATTCTTAAGGAAATGTAAGGAAGAAGGATGTTATTGCTATAGTAGAAGATCCTTAACTACATGCAAACACATATTCCTGTTCTCTTGTAGTAACCTTTCAATTTCTGAAGCTTCCTTTTGTTATTGTTTTTTCTGATGATGATGGTTTAATTTTTCTTCCAGCAGTTGCCAGGAGAAATACAAAAGACGAAGTTTGGCTGCAGAGAGCGTCTGGCCATCCTGGATGAGGCAAGGCCAGCTTCTGGATACAGCGCACGTAGTCAGATACTTGTTTATATTCTTAACTGTTGCTTGTTTGCCTTTAAATTTTTGTGTGTTGTAAGAGTTTTGAATCCTTTGTCTCTGTACCTGTATCAGGCCACAATACTGAAATATTATTTTTCCCACAAAGTAAATGTAAATCTGATTTCATGTCAAAAGAAAATGCTGTTAAATTTTGTCTTTTCTTGTATTCTGTGTTACTCTGGTATATAAACTTTCCTCAAAAATCAGAGCTGTGAATAAGGCTGAAAACATTCATAAAATCAGGAAGAGTAAGGCTGGAAAGGCCTTCAAAATGTCATCTCGTACATCTCCTTGCACATGACAGAGTTGTTTAGCAGATTTCGTTTCAGAGTTTTCATTCAAAAAATAATCCATTATCATTTAGTTGAATCTTTCATTTTTCTCACAGAGGTTTGGGCCATTTGATATTCTTTATGAAACTTTCCTTTCATTGTTTAATTCATAGCTAATATTTCTGTACTCTTCTGGTATTTTCATGACAAGCTTTTCCCACAAAGTCATAGCTGCTCTTCCTCCTAGCTCACAGCTTTTCTCATTTTCATCTCTGTTTCTGTCTTTTGCCAGTAAAAGTGCTCTTCAGTTCTTGAAAACTTTCACCTCAATGCTCAGCAGCTATCAGCTGCAAATAACTTCACATGGGGCATTTGCTAAGCAGAGCATGGCCACAAAGTAGACTGTGTGACAAGTTATTTCACTCCTCATAAGGAGGAGCAGAAAGCATGCACGTGCTTGAACGTTGTGAGGTGAGAGTGTTCAAAGAATGCGTAGCTGTTGTAAAAAGAACAGTACAGGCAAGTACAGGCTTTGCACAACACTGGACAAATGCTTTCAGAACATGTACTAACACAAGACGGTCCCGTCTCCTTTTGCACACGGTCCAATTACTCTAAAACACGCAGAGTGGAGAGAAATGCACTATGGAGAAGCATCATAAAGCACACAATACTGATTGCACTAGCAGATGATTGAGGCATGCACTCTCCTTGTTTCACAGCAGATCACTCTATCGTGCTCTTATGGCTCATGGTAAATAATACGGTTTGGCAGCTAGCTTATACTCCACACTTGAAATTCATCTCATAGGATTCATGCATATCCATATTAACTAGTTGGAGGTAAAAATTCATGGAGAATAAGCCATAGAATCAGAATTACATCCTTTCCAATAACTTTCATTTTGAACTGAATTGCTACTGTACATTAGTCCTTTTTTCCATCTCATATTCTCAAATTGAGGTAGCTTAGTTAATCTCCTTGCAATTTTTTTCATTATTTTTCCACAGGCCACTGTAAGAAAAAGTTGCAAACACTCTCCATCCCCTCCCCATACCATGCAGACTTGATAAAGGAAAGAAAAACACATATACAGAGCACCTCTTACTGGCTCAACAACAAGTTATGATGCAGAGAGTAACTAGTGAGGTTATACAGTTTCCATAGCGACTATCTCATTGCAATGATCTATTTCTGGAATTTCATCACAGATCACCAGAATGGTTAGAGTGGAAGTGTTCCACAATCAAGGAAAAGCTGCCTGCTACGGAGTGAGCAGATGGAAATATTAATTTCCCTAAAAATATTTTTCAGACAATTAAATCACCTTCCAAATGTTAGGAATATAACAAAATGTGTCTGGATTTATATTTCAATCTTAATTTTATTGGTAAGTATTACTGTATCATTATATGATTTCAGCCTATAAAAATGTGCTTTAAATAATTATAAATCTGTCAGGCTAAATCTATGACCATCCATAAAAGTACTTGTCAGTACCCGTACAGTTACTATGGTAAGCATCACCCTGAGCATTATTGCAGGATTTCTGAGAATGCCATAGTAACATATTTTAAGCAAAAGGTGATGTTTACTCTTCTAAAGAGCAACCATTGAACCTTGCTTAATGGGATCTTTAAGCCACTATGTCATATACAGCATACACTCCAACAGTTCATCTGAATGTACCTAAATATGGGCTCATATGTAACCTGGAAATCCCTCAGTTCACCCAAAGAATGTTTCCCAAAGACATTACATGTATAAATTTAATCCAGGAAGTCAAATTACTGAAGACAATGCATTTACTATGTATTTCTTTAGGGACACCATTTCTGCTAGGCTCACTACTTTCAGTTCCCCAAAGCTCAAAAGGCAAGGCACATGGCCTTACTATGGCAGTAGAGTTATTAAAGAAACAACAACCAAATTCTGGAAAAAGTACCATATTTTTAATTTAGCAGTATATTTCAGTATTAGGATATCAATGCAAACACGCATATGCTTAAATAACGTCCAGTCTTAAATGACTTTCTGATTCAGGATTGCACATGTTTCCTCTTGATTATGAGGAAGTTCAGTAAAATCAATACAGAACATGTGGTGAAAGTGAAAGTAACTCCTTTCATTTTTAAATGTGGATTGACATTACCCCCTATTCACCACTTCCTACACATGCCATTTTGCTTAGGATGTCAGTTCTGTGGCAGTCCAGACATTGTCCACTTCCACCCCTACTTGTGAGACTTTCTTAAAATTTAGATTCAATTCTATCCAATGAAAGTCAGACATTTTAAAATATACAAAGCCAATAAAAATGTCTGTATTAGGATTTTATACAGAGGTTACGATTTTAACATCTAGGCAAAATTTGAGAAAAAAATCTAAAAGTATTTATCATTTAGATACTAGGTTATCTATTGAAGCACAGTAAACCAGATGTTATAAAGGATGTGCCACCAGAAAATGCTTCAGTATAGCATATAAAGGAAAGAAAGGGAAAGAGGAAAAAAAAAGAAACTTTTACATTGTATCGCACTGCAGACAAAATCTCTTCACTCACCTTTGGCTAGTGATTTCTGTTCTGTTGCATCTAGCACAGCTAGGCAATGCATATCTTGAGTTATCAAAAAATTTGGGGATCCACCACCAGGCTGGACCTCCTGGTTTTCTGCCACTTGTCCACAGTCCACTTCTGGCTGCTCCTCTGAGTGAATCTGGACACAGAAGGTTAAAGGCTGATCACCCTCTTCTGCAGCAGAGCTGTTAACTAGGTCAAGCCAGGACTGCCTCTCAGGATAAACCACTTTGGACATCAAGGAAGATGACGACTCTTGGGAGCTGAAAGTGCTTTCAGGAGAGGAGAGAGAACAAGATGCTTCACTTGACAGAGTTGAGGTCAAGGAGGACTTCTGCTGATCCTGTTTTCCAGAAACAAAAAAACAAAACAAAACCAAAAAAAAAATAGTTATTCCAAATCATTCCTGTTCTTAGGCTATACATACTGTAGACACGCAGCTGAAATGCTAACTGACTAAAACAGATATAATCTGATCAAATATGCATCAAAACAAGCCTGAGGTATGAAAGCGAGTCTTTCATATAATACTACTTTCAAAAACTAAGTGATGAGGCGATCAAAACCTGGCAAGGCCTGGAAACAAAAGAGCAAGAAAAAGAATGTCAAGTTTTGAATGCAACGTTCCATGTTAGGTTGCACATTCACTTTCACTCATTATTCACATTCACTCTGTTGATCTAATCAAGAGTGCAGAAGAAAGAAGAAAGAAGCCATAAATCAGTTTTTGACCACAGAGTTGTCTTGAAGCACTCAGTAAATCCATCAGTGCTAAAACCGGAGACAGTCAGGAGTGAGCCTGAGCAGTGAACTACCTTGACTTTCTCAGCACAGTTATTTCACCTGGTCCATTCAAGGGACTAATCATTCACCAAGCCAGGAAGGCTTGGTAATACAATGGCAAGTCAATGGTGAAAGGGAAAGGCAGGCAACCAAAGGCAAATGGCATGCAAAAGGGGAATGGTGCAAGATTTGTGCTGCTCGTTCACCTGCCAAAATTATTCCTTGAGCACATGAGTCTTGGAACTGAGCTTCGCTACAGATGCATCAGAAGTAGTGAGCACATCCTAGGGCCCTCTATGCCATACTGGTCTCATCAAGAGTTAATACAATCAGAAGGGGATCAGATACATCTACAAACCATCATTAGGAACTAGGAGATGAATTAGAGAGGATTTAATAGGGGCATGATATCAGGTAAAGAAAGGTTTAGAAAAAGAATAAGGTTCTGAAAGGTGTGTAGCAGCATCTCCCCTTTACAGGAGTCATTATGCTGGTTATCTTGTACTACTGTCTAGTCGCCAAAAGCAACTTCTTTCACACAAGGACTGGTGCTAGTCTGCTTCTTACTGACCAGCCACAACTGAAAAGATGAGCCAAGTAAAAGAATCAAATACCGAAATAAAAGGACACTCCACCAAACTGAGAGGCACGTATTCAAAACTGTTAACAAGAACAACTCTACACAAAATATAATTGTGTGGAGAGGACATTTCTACACAGTTAATTGTGGCATTGCCAAATCAAAGTTGAAGCCAAGCAAAGCTTCAAAGAAGGCCAAAAATTTCCTACATAGGTACACAGAAACATACAGATACACACAAATACACAGAAGCAGATTAACAATAATAAAGTAACGGAAGGGAGACAAAGCCTCATACTGCAGCCATTAGCAGAGACTTCTAGAAAACACAATGAGACCAAATATGTAAGCCAGATTTCTCATATCTGCTACTTCAAAAATTTGAGTCCTTCTTACAAATCAGCTGCTACTGACCCCTGACAAAACCAGAATATCAGACTTGATAGACCACAAGTCTGGAAAGTTTATATACATAGATAGAATAGATCTCTAGGGATTGATAACTAAGCTAGTAGTACTGAAAATTACTGAAATGATGTTGCTAGGGAAACCTGGACAAGATGAAAACACCATAAAGGGACTAGCCTGGAACATCTATTAATAGTCACCTGGTAAACTAGAAACAGAAGTATTCATATAAACAAAGTGTGACAACATTTTTGGATTAAGCTATGTAAAATTCTGCAACTAAGTGTTGTTATAGCATATACTACTTTCTTTTTACATTAAAAAATGCAAATGAGATTCTCTTCCTAACGTTTTGATCTAGCTGTTTAATGTAGCTACTAAACAATTCAGAAAATGAGGAGGACCAATATGAGGTTGTGCTCACCATTTGTTTGCACTGCTTTCTTCACTTTCGTAAATTTTCAAAACCATTCCCCCAAGACTATCTCAAATGTTATGGGAATAAACCTTATTTATGAAAAATGTGATACTGTGTTTCAGGTAGCTATCTGTTTTTAAAAAGAAAACCTTCACAAATGCACCATAAAGGAAAGGATAAGGAGGTGCTGTCATAAACTACACCTACTAGGGACAAAAGTGCGCTTGGGAACACGAGTGACCTGAAGCATTTCATCTGTCTCAGAACTCCTATTGAAAAGACAAACTGTTGAACTGTTTGTACAGCCAAGCAGAACAACTGAAAAGTTGCTCATGCACACATGGTGTCGATGGTCTAAATTCAGTTGTTCAAAGGCAGAAAAGGAATAGGTCAGATCTCACCTACATTTTCTGGCATTTTTGCATGCAATAGGAAGTGCTATTGAAAGGAAAATGGTGTCTCACTGAATGGAATGTATTTTTGTTTTTATTTCCATTTTGTGTTAAAGAAAAGATTTGGGTGAGAGCAAAGAAGACTGCCAGAATGTGTTTCTCTTTCTGTATGTCTGTGAATATATATATTTTATTTTTCTTGGCATGACCAATGTTTAGCTAAGCTACTAAAGTGGTTCCTTCAGAAGATTTGCAGTCATCCATGTAAAAATAAATCTCCATTTGAGGATATTTTAAAAAGCAGATGTTCAAGCCAGCAGATTGTAAGGATTCCACTGGAGATAAAGGACTCTCTAGGCATATTTTAGAGAAAAAATTATCTCCATGAAACACATCAACAACTTTTTCAGAACTGATGCAGTCTATTGGTTCAACATGTCTGCTAGTTTTCGAGCAATAAATCCATTCCTGTGCAGCAAAATTAATGCAATAGGCGGTAAAACTTGTGTCCTACAGATGCTAAAATGTATTTGGTTTTTGCTTGCTCTCTTCTTCAACAGTACCAGAAGCACTCATAAACATAGAAAATTTGTGCTCACTATTGATTGTTTTTTCAATGGTCAGAATGCTTTGAATTAGGTGAGAACAGAACAGCAACTAAAACTTCATTCTATAAGAACAGCAAAATGTAGCTCTAAAAGATAACAGAGCCTGCACCTGGATGGCTATTAGTTTCCAGATTAATAGTTTCCAGTCTGGAGTTGATCTCAAAAATTTTGGAGACCTTTCTAATTGAGATAGCAGAGGTTTAATTTTCAAAAGTGTCCATAGCTTCTAAATTCTATTTTGTAAAACGTCCCTGTCAAGAGCCTGTAACATTCTTAATGTTGGTCTGAGTTTCCAGGATAAGTGTCTCTTCCAATAGCAATCTGAAAAGATGCAAATAGGCATCCCAAATGATGTGTACCCATATAGGATTATCCCAAATCCATCAAATATTCAGGGTCTCATAGCTTGCTGTAAAAACTCTGTAGTGAACGAACAGGCAGCAAGCAGCGTGTAATCAGCCTTCCTCAAACCAGCCAAGAGCTCCATCCTTAGAACTGACGTCCCAGTAAAAGCTGTGCTTTCCCAATCTTTCCAGTGGTTTTCTTGCCCCAATAGTTGTCAGGAGTAAGGGGGGAGATAACCAAAATTTAAAAGAGGACTCCAATTTGTGATCAAATTGGCTCTGCTGGTACCTAAGTATTTTCTACCCACCACATTAGCAATCTAAGCATAGGGTAGAGCAGTGGCTGTTGAAGCTTATCTCAGTGCCCTCTTTTTGGAGTATAAGATGACTAATCTGCTTAGCAGACACTAACTTTTGTCCATGGCAGAACTGACTTTAAAATGGAGATGAAGAGAAGGAAAAGCAACTCAGAAAGGAAAAGGCTGGAGGAGGGAAGATAAGACTTGGGAGGAAAGATTGAGGAAGCAGGACCTCCCCAGCACCTGCCTCCCTACTAAAACCCTGAAGCCAGCCTTGTCTCCTACCGTACCCTCCCAGAAGAGCATATGGGTAGGGGACAACCAGAGATTGTATCTGCAGCAGACTGACACGCAGCAGGAAGCCAGAAAAGCAGAAAACTACAAAATAGCACCTGTTTAAACTGATCATCTGGAAAAATGCAGGCATTCCTTTCAGGGTGAGCAGAAGGGAAAGACATCTACAGCCGCTTAAAGGCAAGCCACTGAGATATAAAATTCAAGATGCTTCATTATCAGCCTTTGGCCCAAAATAACTCTTGGAATCATGTTGCCAAGGTTCCTATTTCCTCCAATATTTATAGCCATTTGGCTGCATTTAACTTTCAGTTAATACAGCCAGTAGAGAATTACCTTTTATATAGTAGTCAACACCACACATCCCTGGAGTGCCAGGTGGATTGTTTTACAGCGATTAACATTAAACAACTGTTCTCGGAGAGGAAGTGAACACTGACTTATCTGACTGAAACAGAAGGGGGCAAATAGGTGATGGTGTGGCATACACTCCCAGCTTTATGAGAGCCAATTAAAGAATCCCAGACAGGCAGCTCTGGGCCATCACATCTCCTTTTATTACTGACTATGACCATGCAAGCTTCTACGGCTGATCCACATTTTTCAAATTTATTCTTGATTCAGTGACTCTGTGAGCACCCCAGCTACTGTCATTTCAGTGCACCAGTAGAGGAACCTGCACCAGACCGATGAGGTAGTGAGCACTTGCCCTTTATGAGGTGCAATTATAGCAAGTATATTACTGTGTACCCCTTGATTTTAGCTTTCAGCAGAGGAGGGAAAGGCTTGAACTAAGGATCCTTATTTCAGGCACACTACTGTCTCTAAATGGATTAGTCATTTCTAAACATAAGTAAAGCTTGTATAGTAAGAGGTATATAAAGTGAGATGAGAACACTGGGGAAAGCAATTAGGTAAGTCAATTTAATTAGACACATGAGGGTGCATACTGCTTATTTTAACTCATGAATTGAAGCTAGGCAGGAAGGAACATTCTGGACAAATGCTCCACAGAAAGAGAGAAAAAGAGCATGGATCTGGGGAGGATGCCTATTTTCTTTGTTTATAGTCTCTTTTTCAGAATTAGAGGAAAAGAATAGATTTTATCACTGTGAACAGAGACCACTTTCCTTTCATTTCCCTTTACTTTCCTGCCACAAGTGTATCTCTGAGTTCAGCAGTTTTAAGAGTATCTCACTCAAATAAATATAAATCTGTTGGATGATGCTGTCAGAGGTCACAAAAAAAAAGAAAAAAAAAAAGATTTGGGATTGGATAAGGGAAGAATAGTATGAATAATTAGATTACAGTTGTGTGTTAAAAACCTGGTAAAGGAAAGACACAATGTGTCCATGAGGTAGAGTGACACCTTCCTTTCTAAAACAGGTATGTCTTCCTCGGAAGGAGCTTGTTCTTTCAAGTATGAGGCTCTCAGCGGAGGAGACTAGAATAACAGCAAGCTCTGTCATAGGGTGGGTGGTGAGTTAGTGCATCCACGTTTCACAGGCAAAAAGTGAACATTTACAGCAACTTTTTGAGGTTATTAGGTAAACATGCACCTTCTGAAGAGAGATCTGTTCCAACTGGTTAGCAGCTAGAAAAAAGCTCATTACTGTAAGACTTACCAAATGAGGAGGTGGTAGCTGAGCCGTGTAGGGGGGAGGTGGTGTGTCTGTTATTTCTGGATCATCATGTTCACTTTCACTGTAACATTCTGGGGCAGATACAGAAAAATGAACAAAAACAAACTGTTAGGCTGACACTCATGTATTCCTTGCAGCACTGTGGTAGCCCAATACCACTAAATAGCACTTTATGGTCTGAGGACCACGCTGTAACACATCAGTGTCTCCTAGAGTGAAAATTAACCCTCTTGTGGTGATGCTCCACTACTTCATGGCAACATTTTCTTTTTTTTTTTAGAAAAAAAAAAGAAAAAAAAAGAAAAAATATAGTAATTGCTGTGGCAGCAGGAAACACCAGGTGGCACTGCCATAGATAGCTTTAAAGGGGAAATTTTTTTTTCAGCCTTTAAAAGAAAGGTTGCCTGGTTTGTTGGATAATTTATGGAAACCTGTTGCAAGTAGTAGTTTCTGTCCCTTAATCTCTGTAACCAGCAAACTGTCCTGAACAGGCAACAGGCACTGGATTTTGCCTGAGAGCTTGGAAAGCAGATTGCTTACATGGTACTTAGGAAAGCAATAAACCCCCCGCATCAGAAATTTTTGCCACCACACAGTAACTCATGTGGGCACACCATGTGGAACAGTGGTATATTTGTAGAGCTAGTAATAAAAGTAAACACATTAGGATTATAAATCGCATTCATTATTTTTAAAATGAAAAGCAAGCCCAGATAGAGCCCCAGTGTCGTTTGACACATGACAAAGAGGCAGTCATGTTATTTAACTACCTGTGAAGCACGTGGAGGTATTTTCCAGCACTTCTTAAGTGCTTTTTAACACTAGATTAAATAAAGTGATAACCAGACAGTTGATAAAATGAGACATATACAAGAACAGGAGGCAGTAAATTGTTGGTTCCTATTTCCAGAGCCTGGCTGTAACCACCGGGCAAAAGCACTTCCCCTCCACTAAAACTCCTGGCGCTCATCGCCCCTTCAGATCAAACCTCTGTAGGAGTAAGCGTCTGCAAGCTTTGCTGTACCATGTGTCAAGGGAGACAGCGCTCACCCCTACCCCGGTGAGCTGGGGACTGAGCTGGGGACGTGCATGGTAGTAATCAGTTAAGAGTTTAATGAGGACAACATCAGCAAGTGTTAAGTGACAGATGTGCAGTGCAAAGGCTGCCCTTGCGGTTTCCACTGGAGCCAGCACTCTTCACTTCCTCTCCCTCACTGCGAGTTGCCTAAAGTCACTTTTGGACTCTTTTTAAAGAGCAACTGCATCTCTCTGGTGGAAATAATTCTCCAGCCATCTCTCTCCAAGTTAGTAAGGGTTGTTTATATTAAGAGAGTTTTTTAAGAGCTGGACTTCATGGGTTTGAATCAGTAGATAATAACGTTAGCATAGTCTGTGGGTAAACACTTATGCTTATCACTCCTTTTAGCTAAATTAATACCTACACACTTTCTTTCTGTGCTGGGGTTCTAATAACTACACTGTGAAGGGAAAAAAAGTTTTAAAAGATAACAATTTCATTGATGGGAAAAAGGCTTCTAAGATGTTAGCAAAGTGAAACTTACAGAGTTTCATTACTTTTTGAATAATATATACATATTTCCTCCTGGTACGATTATTTGCAGAGTTTTTAACAGCATAACTGCTATTCAGTTTAGTGAAAATATGTGTTGGCACATCTTAGCATAAAGGACTGAGACTGGCTACAGTAAGGCCTGTATCAAATTCTATGGCTCTGTTAATACATTCCTGAATAACTCTGAGTAAAGAACTTACTGTTTCTATAGCTCCCTTTTTTTCAGACCAAAGAACTGAAAAAGAATCTGCCAACAGGAGGGGTGAAGGCAGAGAAAGCAAATGAATCTACAAGAACAGCCATAACGACAGCCAAGACCTTCCTGGAGAGTTATGGTGTGTGACACAGAGGGGAGAAGTGGATCACTAGAAGGAGAAATGACTATGGGTAATGGTGAAATTTCTCTGCAGCGTAACAGTGCCTCTGTAAGGCATGTCCACATGGGCATGCTGATATGGTACTGAACCCACACTCAAGAGAGCTGATCGGGCACCTGTGACAAAACAGGAGTGGAAAGATGAGTAGGTGTTCAGCACCAGAATCAGAGGGCTTTTTGATGAAGGGGAGACAGGCAGACAGCTCCAAAAGTTGAAGAAATCTTGGCTACGTTATGTTTATTCCTAGGTAGTTAGATAACCTGCTGCAAAGTTTGCTCAGGTGGATTATTTTATCTCTCTTTGTCTCTCTCGTACTTTTTCTTTTCATTTTTTTTTAATGAAGCTTAGTTGGCTCTTATTTTTAATCAAATTTTCAAGCTCTTGACTCAGCGAAGCCAACCAACATGCTACATTTTCTGAACTTTTTTAAAAAATTATTTGTTTCTGTGTCTAATATTTTGACAATCATTACATTCAATCAATCTTCTCCTTTGTGTAAACATGGAAAACATGTTTGGATACTTCTTTGCCAAGTATAATTATCATGCAGTTCTTGCTACACAGCCTAGTATTCTGCAAAGCCCTCCATACTAATTATCTCAGATTGTTCTGATATAATTGGGTTGCAGGAGGACACAGACATCTTGAAGGAATTTAGGGAAATGGGAATTAATAGGTTTCCCGACAATTAAGAGAAGCAATGAAAATGAGGACAAAAAAAAAAAAAAGAAAGAAAAGAAAAGGTGATACCTCCTGGATCGCCAGAAATGAGTGATATCTATGTTTATCAGCAAATGCTGCTTTTAATGGCAGAGTATATATGGAGCCGGATCAGACTAATCAATAAACGGTACTACATGTCCAAAGCTGGCCTTCCAATGCTTAGACAAAACAAGCTGCATCACTTAAGTGTTCATATCAGTCTAAACACCAGTTTCTTCTCCATAACAGCTGGTTTTTTCAGAATCTAAGAAGTTCTAAAAGAGATACTGAACCAATTTTCCAGAAATGGAGAATCAAAAGCCCATTAAAAGATACACATTTCTCGGGTCAAAGTTCATCCTAGGTTTCCTAAGGGGCAGTTCATAAAAATACCCGTAGTGCTTTGAGCTCTAAACTAGTTCCAAACATGTGCATCTTCACCAGCAGCCCTACTGAGCACTGTGACAAATAACACTTTCTTTGTCCTCAACTCATATTTGTAATTTGGGTGCACGTATCAACCTCCAACAAAGTTCTGTTATGCCAGTTTGAAAACTAGGAAATCTCTTTTAGGAGACCAGGCTTTTAAAATTAGTCTTTCTACAATTAACTCTTGGGCTTTTCTGGAAAGGAAATTGTATACTTCTGCACGCCTGCAGACATTGCTGGTCTTAGAACCCCCTAAATTGGAGGAGATGTTAGGGACATATCTACATTGCACGAGATGTTCCCAAGCAAGTGAGCTCCCAGCTCATAACACAACTCCTGTGATACAACTTACAGACTCAAAACCCAAGTAGCACAGTTATTTCTCTTTGTATTTTGTGGGCTTAGCCAGCCAGCAAACTGCCAGGTGGTAGTTACGCATTGATCAGAAGGATCACTGAGTGTCTCTATAAGCTGCTCACCAATGTTTCCTTAACGATGGTTAGCCTGTACTGAGTCAGTGTGGTGCCTCTGAGCTCAGTAGGTAGACAGGCCCAGGGTTACTATTTAAAACAAAGAAAATGGATGACAAAAACTCAACCTAGCAAAAACCTCGCCATGCAAAAACATTATGTAGATATATACTAAAACGATGGTTAGAAACATACCTTCTTCATTCTTCCCATTAGATGCCTGAGGGTCTACAGCCATCTCCAGCTTATTTAGCCACCTGCATTGGAAAAAGAGGGAATATATTGTTAGAGATGCTTACATTCTGTCCTGAAACACTTTTGCTCCTTTCAGATGTGTTCTATATTACTATATCTACGTGGTAACCTGAAGTCTAAATGTCAGTTTCTTTCTATTTCTTAGAGCACTTTCTAAAAAGACAGGAGTTACCTGTGTGCTAATATTCCCATTCCTCATAAAATCTGTGGATGGCACAGTTGCCCTTAGAAGTAGAAATGCACTACTCATTTTGCATGCTCATAGGTCCATCTTGTAATAGGTACTATTACAACTACCTATTGTACTTGTAAGGCTACCTAGAATTTTATTTTCTAAATTGGTTCCATATACTAATTTCTGAATCAGTGACATAATCAAGTACTGCAGCAAACTATTCATACTTCTCAGTTAAATAGCCCTTGTGTGCTTCTCAGACTGCATGTGGTAAGCTAGGACTAGTTGACTGGGACATCATCTTTTCCTAATCCTCAGAAAAACAGTACTGATAACCAAGGAGCCACATCTGTGGAAGGTAAAGGAAAAATATTTGTGTTGTAACAAAATGTCACTGGCTTAGTCCTGCTGTTAAGGTGTCATCTCTCAAATGAGATGAAGCAAAGGCAATAAGAGCCATTAAAAATGATGTCAGTTGTCCTGGCCAAAACTATTATAAGACAATATAAGAAAAGCCACATAAACCCAACTTTCTGACCATTATGCAGGGCTTTCTTCAAATCCCTGTGCACTTCTGTTTTCAGTAAGTCTCATTTCCTGTGTTGCTTTTGAGCTATTAATAGTTTTTCATTTCTCTTCCTAGGTGGCTACATTTTTCTGCTGCTTGAAACAATCCCTGGATATACTTTTTGCATACTGTTGTTTCCTTGTAGGTCATTCAGATCTATCCAGGTTCTAACTATAACTGTAGACCTTCAAATTAAAATTCAAGGCCTAAATAGTGAACATAGGAAGCAGGCCAGGAATTAAGATTCATAACTCTGAGAAACTATTGCATCTGATCTTGTTCCTACTGAAGCAATGGGAAATTTGCCAGTTAGACCAATGGCAATACAACTGGATTTTTAGTCTGCAACATGAACAATAGAAACACATAATAATTTGAGAAATCAAAGTATCATTTCTGTAAGAGTGAGTTTATTATTGACTTTTTTAAAACACAATTTTAACGGAAGATATTTTTGATCAAAAAATAAAAAGTAAACAAAAGAAAAGGGTTGCTAAGAAGTCCAGGATTTCTTTAAGCACAAGGCCAGACCTAAGCTGGCCAGGTAAATGCATGCAGCTAGCCAGCATACATTTTCTTTTCATGTGTGCATTACTATGGCAAATACATGCTAAATTAATGAAGCAAATGACTGCACTAACAAACCTACTGTTGATTTAATAAATATATGCATGAAGAGTTACTAAACGTTGTGATCTATCAAACATCTATGCACAGAACTAACTTAACTTGTAACATGACACACATGAATGCCCCAGTGAGTTCAGTGGAACCACTTACATGCAGAAGTATTTGCAGGACTGGAGCCAAAAGAACAGATGTCTTTTAGTCTGCTTTGACATATGCATGAATGCGTGTGTACTTTATGTATTAAACGTATGTATTTTATATTTTGCCAGGTAAAACATCATAGGTTAAAGTGCTGAGGAATTAGTGCTGGTGTAGTATAGTGCAAGATGCTTTAACGCTAGGCTACCTAGCTTTAAGCCGAAATGAAATTTACTTGAAAAGTAGAGTTTAAAGAAAATCACTCTCAGGGTGTAAGGGCTGGGACACCTGCACAGATTTCAATCACTCTCTCACATGAGACTAAACACTTCAAAAGTGTCATTAAGACTCTGAGGATCTCCAGCTGGGCTCCTAACTGGCTGTTAACACACACATGTCCTCCATTAGCTCTACTTTTTCCTTTCCCTTATATCGTCCCCTCTCATGTCTCAATAACGGTTGCTTTCTCTACAGAAATATTTCTCTGGCCAGTGGTCCCCCATTCTCAGTGCTCCTTAACCCATCTGCTTTAAGAACTTCCCACTCCACTCGGGAGCCCTGGGAAGAAACACAGCTATACAGAAAAGGATGGTTATTTCCCCATCAACAAGCTCTACACTTCTCCAAGCTGCAAAGGGCAGCATATTGCTACATGTATGTACCTATAGAATATAGATTTATAAATATATAACTATATTTGCACAGTATTGTAGACATATCTATAGGTACATTTCTATACCCATAGCTATTTCAGAAGGTCACACACGTTCTCCTGACCTCTCTCCTTTTCCATTGTGGTAAATGTATGTCAAGTCTCATATCTATAGATGGAAAGAACACTAAAAGGTCTATGAAAGCTCTCATAGAGGTGACCATTGAGTCTTGATTAAAATTAGGCTAATAACAAGATCCAGACTTCAACTTTAATTACTGAACAAATATTCCATTTCTAATATCTTAAAGAAAAATATTCAAGTTACCAGAACATTCGGCATTAGAATAAGATGTTTAACTTGAATTAGAAGTAGTTACCTTCTATTTAATAACCAGAAAACAAAAAAAGATTTAGCAACTCCCAGAATAAATTTCTCAACAACTACTTGACAGTAAGAGAATGAACTTTCAAAGAGTGAGTGTTCTAAGATGTGAGACAGGATGAAACATGGTCATTCACTTTTACTTACGTGTTCATTTCCAGAACATTTTCTGCTGCAAAATAAAATGTCTTGATCTGTGGGTGGCTGATCTTAATAGCACTTTAAGAAAAGAAAAATAAAAGATGTATGAAGAAAACTAGTTTACATAAGAAAAAAATAGCTAAATGAATTATTTAAAATATTTATTCACTCCACCATATTAATCTGGATCAGCTTATCCATGCAAATAGTTCTTTCCTTAAAACTCAATTCTATTTTTAACTCATTTCATAGGCTAAACATTATTCAAAGGGTATAAAGTATAGGGAAAAAAAGGAAGGAATAAAGAAGAAAATGAAAACTTTCATTATCCCATTATATAAATCCACTGTGTACCTATATCTTGAATGCTGGGTGCAGTTTTGCTTCCTTCATCTCAGAAAGAATAAAGTAAATCTGAAAAAGGTTCAAAGAAAGTAACAGGGATGGTCCGAGATGTGGAGTAATTCCCATGAGAGATTAAGACCCTAAAGCATGAAAAGTTGATGGTTGAAGTAAATGAATAGCATGTAAAAGGTGAAATAGGGACTGGCTTTTCCCTGTCTTTTCCAGTGTAAGGTTTAGGATGCAAAGAGGGAATTAACTGGCAGGTTTGAAACAATCAAAACTGAAGTACTCCTTCACACACCAGTAGTTATGTCCTGCAGCTCCAACTCAGGACATTATAGATGCTCTTAAGAGAGGCCTAATCAACTGAAACTGGTGGAAAAGAAATCCACCAAAAGTTAGTAAATACACAGGCCTACTTATGGCTCAGGAAGCTTCTGATCAGTAAATTGTTCAGAGCTTAGAGAAGTAGTTTAAGGAAATAACCAAATATGTTTTGCCTCATTTTTTATTCTTTGCTAGACATCTGCTTTTGGTCATTTTGGAAGGAAGGATACTAGGCAAAATGGATGTGGTCTAATCCAGTGTCCTTGTTCTTAACAATGCTTTGAGAGGGGAGCATCAACTTTGAAAGATCTTTTTCAGCTTAAATATCAACCTATATAAGAAACCACATTTCTTATATGCAGTTCTACCACCCTAACAGTGTTTTGAAGCTGCTCCTTCCAGTTGCAAAGAGGAAAGGAAAAGGGAAATTTACTTATCCTAATGATATCAACTGCCTTGGAGCTTGCCATCAACTAATTGTGCTTGGAAATGCACGTGAACGGTCACAGGAGACATATCAGAAAAAAAGGCAGGTTGACTTCGTCTAGAAACCAAACTTCTCAGATCGAGGGAATCCACCCTTAATCCTTGTATTCTTTTCCTTCTACCAAAGCACAGCAGAGGCTCTCTTGAATGAAAGACAATATGGGCCATAGAGATGGAGGCTGTTCTAAGCAGTTGAGAATTTAATAACATCAATTAACTATTCATTGGACTTTGTAAAATTAATTGATCTCTAACACCCTACTGTCTCCACATTTTAAAAAGTCATCAACAACAAACAATGAATGATAGAAACTGAAACTAGCCAACTGAAATATTCTGGCAATGCATAACAGAAGGAAAAGGTTTCAAGTTTTCCTGTGCTGACTGGCAGATTTCCCATGATGCCTGATCAGTTCTGATGGTAGGTACGTCACTTCAATAAGAAGACAGCATGCACTGCTTTTGAATTAAATGTTTTCCCTGCATTGATATGAGCTTTCCTTGTTTTGAAAATACAGTCAAAAAAAGATCCTCAATCTATAATGACTGTAGAAGAATAATACCCTTCCCCGAAAAATACCCTTTACAGTTCATCAACATCTATCTTGAACTGCAGACCCTAAAACCAAATATTTTATTATGATAATAATCAGATTTCTGGTGATTTATAGCCATACATTAACCTGTTGGTCTCAGCATCACACTGTGCTTTAGCTGAATACCTATCAGTAAGCCTTTTCACAGTCTTTAAAATGTCTCCAGTCCTTAGATTGTCGCTTCTCTTTTTGGTTCCTTCTTGTATGAATTCACATTTGTCTTGTGGAAGCATACAGTATTTGACTGGGACTCAGTTAATTAAGAAGCCCAGATCGGTCCCTTGTAAGTCTCCTGACTTAGTCCACCTCAAGTAAGTGATAAGCATGTATTTTCTTCCCAGTCACTGACGGCCAACAGTTACAGAATTCAATGGCAACACTTGTTTCTGGTTTTGTGTTATGTGACTCAACAGCCTCTCCTCTGAGAAAACCAAATGGAGCTCCCCCTGTTCAAAGCATCTGGGCTCTTTTCTTTGAGAACTCAGGCCCGTAGTTAAACTTAAGAATGTCTACAGCTAACTTCGGCGTGAGGACAGAGCAGAAGAAAGAAGACTTTCTCTAAGGGCCAGAATAAAAATGATGTCGAGCTTTATAACTTGGAACAACAGCAGTACCCCTCCAAACCCTTGAAGTGTACTCAGAAGCAGTTGGAAGCCAGCAATACATACAGAATTTGGAGAGAATATTTTGAAATGTTTATGCTGCTAAACAAAAGTTGTCATTCCCTGCTCAACTGCAGGTTTCAAGCATAGCCCAAAGTCAGTTGCACCACAGCAGTCTGAAGAATAATCCCAGCTCAGAGGGAAGCAGCATCACTTGCCTCACTTGATCTCCCTACTAAGAGAAGGCATCCAAAATAGACTATATCCTATTTGTCAGCAGTAAACAAAAGAAAAGGGCTTAATTTTTTTTTTAAATGTCATTTTAAGAGACTATAGGAACACACCTGGTAGAGAGTTTTCAAAAATATTTTTGCAGTAGGTTTTTCCTTCAGTAGCTCAATTAATATCTCATTATTCATACAACAAAAAAGCTCCCCACAGCCTCATTGTCAGGCACTACTGAGACTCAAGTCTTGTAGAAAGTAGTCTCTGAGACTCAAACCTTGTAGAAATCTATTCATTCAAAACTGAGGCCAAGAGATAAACTTACTGCTTTTTTTTGCATTCGGTTGCTCGGTCCACACTGAAGTCTGGAAGTCTGATAAATCCTTCGGCTTTTTCAGCCTGCAATTAAAAAAAAAATCACCGCATAAACCAATTGTTAAGCACTAGATTTTTCTGCTTTAGCAGTGTTTAACATAGTGTGTCTTTTTTTTTTTTTTTTTTTTTTTTTGACAGCTTTTTATACCGTGTAAATATATTCTCAGCACCATGGAGACAGATTAACACACAATTTTTTGGCTGATATTGGGGAACGAGAAATATTCCTACACCAGATACTATTTATTCAGGTACTGGATGCTAGAAAGCCACTGCTTCTGTCTATGCAAATGGTGGAGTGTAAGCACAGGATTTGCTGTACACCTCCAAATATTAAAGAGCTTGGAAGAGGAAGGATCCTCACCTCATATGTAGTGTTGAGGTAGATTCCTCCTCCTTCCCACTCCAAAGCATGTGCATCAGAGTACCCTTATCTAGCCTTCATGATTAGTCAAAAGTCTAATCCAGAGTCTGAAATTGTCAAGAGCAAAATTTAAATTTGCTCAAACCAGGACTAAAAGCAGCGAGGAGGTGGAGGAACCCAGTTCCTGTGTAGCATTCATTGATCACACAGCACACTTCAACAATCAGCCAGGCTTTGTGTGCATGCCGTGGGAAATAAAACTACTAAATTCTCTGAAAACAGAAACCTCTCAAGAGAGATAAATGATATAGTATCATAAACAATAAAGATTATATCATTCTTTCAGGCCTGGCTTTCACTCATAAAGCTCAGAGGAGCAAGTATTTGATACAAGACATTATATACCATGCATATGTTTTATACGGACACATAACAACAACATAGAAAACCATGTGCTATGTATATTTGAAAAATACATATCTAGTTTCCCAGACTGCTAGTGCCAACAACTGTAGATAGAATTTGATCAAGGAAAAAGGTCTTATAAGAGCCCTGTGCTATCAAAATGGAATTCATAAATTCTTCTCTTGAGAGAGCCTGGACAAGTGAATTGGTAGAGTAGTAGTAAGTAGACTTCTATGCTGGACTAGCAGCTATCCCATGCTATTCCATTTAACAAATACAGCATTTGAGAACAGAAAGACAAAGGAGTTTGCTTTCTGCAGTTAGTACCCAGACGCACAGGAAAAAAAAATGAGATTTCATGGCTGGAAGCTCTATCAGTTTGCTTGTGAAGAGTCTGGTAAGTGATATGAACCCTCAGTGCCTTTACAGCAAACAAAAATCAAAAGTGAGAGAGAGATGGGGAGGGTCTCCCCTGCAAAACACCCAGAACGCCTTATAGGCTCCCTCATATACACCTATACATAAGTGATGCTGAGGAGACAAAGGGACAGTCATGGGCAGCTGAGCTCCCTTGGTTAAATGCTACCAGCGTACCCCAGATGGCTTTGGCCACTGAAATTATCATTCCCCCTCAAAATTTGCAGACATGGTTTAGCAGATAACGAAAGCTAGAAGGATGTTTCAAGTGGACTATTTAGACGTGAGATTATATGGAGATTTAGCTCCTTTTTTTGGAGGGGAGAGCGTTTAATGAGTATTGGCATCACTATTCCATGTTAGCTGGACTCTGATAGAAAGTGATAAAAAAAATAGTAAAGTTACTAGTTAGCCTCAAATCCCTGATGTCTGTAGCTGAAACCTTTTCCAAACTATATCTATTTTCATTCACCTGGACCTCCTGATCAGATACAATAGATTCCTAAGAGCAACAGTAATGTAGCATATAATATGATGAAAAAATGTGCTTTCTAAAATATGGAAAATATTAATTCTTGAATTGCTTCTTTATTGCTCCCAGACCCTACCTCTAGCTACATTAAAATTCTGAAAACATACAGTCAGTTAAAGCAGGTAAAATATACAATACAATTACAAAGAGTGAGGCTAAATGAAGATGACTGGCAGCATCTGAAGTCACATTATGCATGAATATTAACAGACTATAAAAAGATGCTCATTGAGTCAAGTCTTAGAGATTTATACTTTCAAACATTAAAGCTCAGAGAACTGAAATATGGATAGAGATTGGATATTTCATTGGTGACTTCCCAGCACCTCTGCATATCTGTTCTTTGGTATATAGTAAATCACAGTACAACCATCAACTCCAGTTTACAGGTGTTAAGTATATTAAATTGGTTTATATATTGTATCTTTACCAGTAAATGGCTTTGGTAGCTCCAGGATTAAAAAAAAAAAAAAAAAAAAAAAAAGGCAGTTGTGGAATTTTGGGGGTTTTGTTTTCTTCCACTATAGAAGAAACAGTGATGTTCACCAGCATCTGAGCTGAAAAAAATTTTGATTTTACAGCCTGTCTTCATTTGTACAGAAAATTGCCTATTTACTATTGTGAATTTTAATACTCTCTGGTTATACTCATACCTGTCTAAAATTTTTTGAGATTGGCTTGAGGGCACTTTTGTTTCCACTCTACAAATCAGAATTTAGTAAGACAGAGACAACATACCTATTGCCTAAAGAAAAGAGTAACAAGCTAAAATTTCAAAAACTCTTACATATATAAAATATTTCAACCAATTAGACCTTAAGCTAATATTTCCATCCTAGATCCAGAGTACAATAAATACATAGGTGTGAAGAAGTGAGCAGGGAGAAGTAAATGAAAAGTTCTGTTCATGGACTGCTTATGGTATTAAAGATAGATAATGTTCTGTTGTGGATTTCTATACCAAAAAGGACAGTCATTTCTTGCGTTGAGTGTGGTAAATACATTAGAATAATTGTTTGGTTCCCAAGACCAGTCTACAAACACCAGCTTAAACTGCTTAAACTACTTAAGCAACACTGCTTAAAAAAAATAGTTCACATGGTAACAAAGCCACTATTACACACACCGCTGGATGAGAAATATGTACAATGCCAGTTGCTCTACAATAACAATATGTCCAATATATATTTAAAAAAGAGAGAGATTCAGAAGACCTCTTGAAAAGGAATACACTTGGGTGCCTTCTCACACACACACACACCAGTCAACACATGGCTAGAGATATGTAAGCTATCAGGCAGATAAAGAATTTTTTAATTTGGAGTGGGGTTGGGGGGAGGACCTTACAGGTTACAATCACAGTAACAGCTCATACGGATGATTTTATCTATTGATGCACTAGCCATTGATCTCAGTTGCACCCTATAAATTGTTTAGGATGCTGCACAGACTCTTACAAGGAGGTAAGTCAATAAAATGCCCTAAGTTTGTGTCTGCTCCCAATGCAGTTTTACTTTATGCAACTATCTGAATATTCATTGAGTTCCTGAATTATCAGGAGCCTATAATCCAGTGTAGGGATGCTCACCTGAGACACTCCCACCAATACAGAGGTGGGAACTTGGACCAGAATCATTGACATGTCCAACATGTATCCCAGTTTGAGGACGACTCTCTAATTTCCTCATGGAAATAGACCTATAGGCTTTGATTTCATTAATTTACATTTACCAACTGAAAATGTTTTACTGAAGAGAACTCTCCAGAGTCCTTCTGCAGGATCTGGCATGTTCAAGTTGGTAAAGATGTTGCTCAATGCATCACTCTCTGGCTTTATAATAATTCTATCAGTGATTTCCCCTTCCATGTTCATTTGTAAGTAAAGTTTAATGTTTCTTTTTATATATGAATGAAAGGAGTGAGGTTAATGGTGTGAATTTTAGGAACCACATCTCCTTCAAAAAAAAAGAAATAATGAGTCATTGGTACACACCCCAGGTTGCTATCTGTGTAACAGAAAGCAGGATTTTGATGGATATGTAATTCTCAAAGTATCAGACAAAAGGAAGGAGAGGAAAAGAAGGAAAAGAAAAGTGTAAGAGTAAAACCTTACAAGTATCATTGCAGTCAAAAAATGGAATTCTAAAATGAACACTATGAACAGAACATGTGGAAGTCATCTTCACAGTTATTCTTGAAGTAAAAATGGCATTTAAGACATGGAAAGTATACAGAAATCCTAAATATTTTCTTTTCTCTGAAATATTATCTTTAATGCAATGTTAAATATGCTATTACTTAACTCATACTATTTGACCAGTGAGGCAATCTGTAGAACTGTGTAATGTGTTGGATCAGAAGTCCCCAAAGATCTCAGCAAACTCAGCAGACATCAGTGACTTTATCACTCATGTAGCCAGTTACTAAAGTCAAATGTGCAAAGCTTCTGTTCAAGAAGACTGCATTTATCATGCAGCTTCTGGCAAAGACAGTAGTGCGAGGAACACAATTTAAATGCAGTGAATAAGGAAAAAAAAGACAAATAGTGACAGTCGATCACAGCCTGCATCCCTTTAATTTTATATTTCTTTTTAGCTGAATCCCCTTGACAACCATCATTAACACATCCTGCTGTAGGATATGTTAATGTCCTAACAACCATAGGATTCCAAGCATACCAGGAAACCACAGCCAACTTATACAACAAAAGAACAAAGACCTGCAAGTCAGGTGCGCTGCCCCTTTCCAACCAACACTATTCACATATTTGCAACAAGCATGAAATGAGAGAGGAGTCCAGTGTTATACATGCTGATCTTCCGCCTCCACTCCTCTTTGCATGAAGTACTGATTCACTCAAGGGTTTCAGTATGAGTGGTCCAGCATCAGTCTCCTCTTTAAATGCTTGTTTTCAAGGCAGCTGTCTATACAGAACAGTACTAAAAAGAGGAAACCAGACACTAAAGAGCAGTTCTCCAAGAAGTCTAGTGTTCATAATGCACCCCAAAAGATCTGACTACTTAAATTTATTTCCTAAAAGTTTTTGTGTTTCCATTGCAAACATTCTCTATTTCCGTCTAGCCTAAATAGTTTCCCTTCCCCAGACTGGGGGTATGTCTATGTTTCAATAAAATTTTCCCTGTCCCATTTGTAAGTATACCCATGTTTTACAGAAAGAGCAAGTGTACATAGAGAAAAGTTTCAGAGTAGTCTATCCAAGCCCACTGAGACTGCCCTAGCATCACTACTCTCAGTACCTCAGCAAGCTAGTTTAAAACTCTTCTGGATTTACCTATGTATCCTGGTTTGCTTTCATTGTATGAGAAGCTTTACTCTTAAGTTGTCTGCTATTACTGATCCTTCTCAGCATTTTTTTTCCACTACGTATTTTATGTTAAGTTGAAGGAACTACCATCTGTAAATGTCACCAGAAGTGCCCTATATTGCTTCCTCCAATCTGCCTGGTGTGAAAGATCCAGAGCTGGAGCAATCTGAAGGCAAATTAAATCAGAGAAACAGAAACTTCCAGAGCTTTAGAGGCCTTAAGACAGACTTCATCAAGAACATGATGTCAGTTGAGGTCACCTACCGAAATCTGGAATAATGCATGTTCAGTTACAAATTCCACCCACTTCTCATTTTCCTACAGCTCCATTAGAAAAAAAGGTTAGGTCCAGCACCCTTCTGTTGCTATGCTACAGTTGCCAGTGTCTGGTTGACTGCAGTTTATACACAATGATTAACAAAACATTCTTGTTTCTTACAATAAAGAAACTGGTCAGACAATCTACAAGTAGGCAGTTCATTTAACCTCAGCCCAAGTTCTCCACCACCAACCTTCATTCATTATCTAAGAAGGCCTGTCATAGGACTCCTCTGAAGGCAATGGAACAGCAGATAGTATTAAAACCAGGCTCACAAAGAAGTAAAAACAAATATCAAGCAAGCCAGTGAATATATCACTGCTATTTCTGCTTCATAAATTTGGATGTGAAAATATTTGTGAAAATATATGGGTCAAATTCATCGTAAATATAACTCCACGAGCTGTACTAAACATGGTTCTGGTCTAATCAATTTAAGTGAACATATCTCAACAAAGAACACCTCACCTTCTTTCAACACCCCGTAGTTTCTGTGATTCTGCAAACTGCCTGAATCTAGGTTGACATAGAGGCTGCACTTTTTATGTTGTCCAAAGAAACCTCAGTTTTTTTTACGTGCAATTGTGTGTGAAAGTCTGCAGAAGTTGAAAGCAAAAAAGTGCTACCAGCTAGTTCGTTTAAAAAGAAGTACTGCAATAGGTGAAAAGTCAGGGGCTGACACAAGCCAAGAACGTCTCAAAGTTGGATGAGCTCTTTGGAGCCAAGTGTATGAAACAAATTGGAATGAGGCTGCTGCCCGTTCTTCAACCCCGTTCATCTTGGGGTACTCAATGACAGCAGTGGAGCAGGTATGGACTAAAAGGATGAGTTCACCTGACTGGCAAATGCTATCTAGAAGCGCTGGGACCTGCCATGACCAGGACTTCTCTGGATCTTGAAGGAGGATTTTAGGCAGACCACAACGAGCAGAAAAGAGATGACTTTGCCTATCTTCCCGTCCCAGCCTTCTCCTCCTATAACACAAAATTTGCCTAATCCTGCATCATTTATTTTTTTCTCAGTCTGATTACTCCTCGGAACAATTTCTTTCCAACACTTCTCATCTCTAAAAGGCCTGATTAGCCTGCCAGCTCACCTTTCATAATTCTGCTTGGCCAGATGGACAACTGCAAGCAGAGAACTGCATGCAAAAACAGTACTGTCTTTAAAAGCCATCTGTGAAAAGTCAAAGTTTTTAATCCCATTAAAAAGAAACTCTACCCACAGCTGAAAGGAAAATAGGGGATACTACATACATGACAAGTTTTATTTCATATTTTATATTTTTATGCTTTTAACTCTTTTATTTATGCCTTGAATAAAAAGGCTAGCAAGACATTTTATGGGGATTATTGCAATAGAAATAAACCAGTGGAAAAAAGTCAGATTCCATTTAACTTGTTAAAATGTTGGAAGAGTGAATAAAGGTTTCATTAATCTTTCATTCTGAGCTGGGCCTGGAGCACTTTGATATTCAAAGCAGCCTATTGCATTTAGAAAACCTGATAACCATTCAAAATTCCACACTGAAGCTACTGGTTGTTAGCATCCCCTAATCCTTTGAAATCCCCAGTTCTGGGTTCTGTCAATCCATCATTAAAATATAATAGGAGCTTTTGTGCCAGATTATTGGGATATAGCAGTAGAAGTGAGGGAAGTGAATAATTACGTCTGAATCTTCCTAGCACGTGCAAGACACCAAGTCTGCCCCATCAAGTAGCCTGGAATGCAGGAATGAAGCTTTTCCCTAGGACCCACCTTTGCTTTGGACTCAGCCATAAACTTCCATTAAAAATCCAAGTAGAACATCTGCAGTGCCCTAGATGACAGCCTGAGTGAGGGTTGTCAGCTGCAGAAATAGTCATCTAGAAAGCGGATTAAAGAGTTACCCTGGATTCCATTTCTGCTTTCTCACTACACTGTTTTCTTTTCCCCCCTTTTTGGTTCTTAATTCCTGGTTTCTTCAGCTGATTACAGAAATTCAGGGACTGCTGCTCTTTATCTCAGACTATTTACCACTGACACATTAAGTGAAGGAGGCTATCTGGGGTGGACTGGCAAGGACAGAAAGGTTATGTACACCAGCTGGCCTGGGGAAAGCTCATCTCCTGAACAAAAAGCTGGACCTTAAATCGAAAACAATGTCCTCCTGCAAATTTGACTCTTAGCCCCGATTCATCACAGTAGGAAGTTAAAAATAAGCAGAATGCAAGAACCTTTAATTAAAATGCTCTGGAGGAGACATCAGTAAGACTAAGAGCAAAATAATTGCAAACAGCCAAAACTGCAATGTTCATACCTGCAACTGTATCAGCTCAAACAGTAACAAACAAACAAATAAATAAATAAAATTCAAATCAAAATTAAAAAAAAAAAAACAAATTAAGCTGAAGGTGGAATGCTTGGAGGGAGAGACACTTCTGAAAATTAAGTGAATTAGAAGTGAAGAAGTGTTCCTATTTTGAATCTTGATAGTAAGCGTCTGTAAACTGCCCGACCCAGGAAAAACTTTCCCAGATTCAAATGCCAAAAGAGAATTTAAAACACCCTGAACTGAATGCTCTGAATGCCTGAAAAGGGCAGTTCTTCAAACAGCAGAACAGACAACAAGTTAACAATTCACAAGCACTTACTGAACTAGAAAACAGTTTTCTGCATGTTTCACATTCACACAGACAGTTCTCAGATCACATGAAATGTCGGGACTGAGAAGTATATTCAGATATGTGTACTTCTCTAGGATATACTTAAATTGCACCCCCAACTCCTCTTTTCTCAGTGCCAGCAGATCCCATATAATCAGCCACCCAGAGCTGGATGGACACTGTACTCACCAGCTGGCTGCTGTACCAGTACAGCGATGACTCCTTCAGCACACACCAGAACTTTTTCCATTTGTTGCCAATGAAAGCTCCTTTCTCCTTCTTTTTGTAGAGCCATCCTTGGCAATCAGCTGGACCCAGCTCTTTACACGATATCCTCCGTCGGCTCATTATAAAGAACCCTGTGCCATTTAAAATACAGTGTTCTGCTTGTTTAAAAGTGCATTCCCAGAAAAGATTTTGCTGCCAATTAAAGATATCAGCCTTAGCTAGTGATCTTAAGAGTCATCCAAGCATATCTTAAAATATACTTAGAAGTCACTCAGTTTTATAATGCTGTAAATTAATTTGAGAAGGCATCCTGATACATAAAAACAAAAGTAAGCTATAGATAATGCAGATACTAATTAATGCTAAGATAACCATGTATAGAGATGATATGACTTTTTGTAAATTAAAAATATATCCTCTGATCCTGTTAAAGGAAGCATGCATACATTGCCCTTCACATAGCTTCACTAAAAAACAATAAATCTATTTAAGTCACAGCCAGAGAAAACTATTATGCTAAGTACATGACAACCGCTAATGTGTGTGTGTATGTACGCGTATCTGTCTGATTCTACTTCACTGATTTCCAGCTTTGAATCAATTAACATACTGCAAGGATTTAGCCCAAAGGAACAGCACGCTGTCATTTTTTCAGAATTGGTGCAAAAATCAGTGGAATTAAAAAGCAATCTTCCATCAGCTAAGCAGCAGTTTAAAATCCTCACCCTCCCAAGAACAAGATACACTAAGAAAATAACAAAAGAGGAACCCAGAAGAGAAAAGAAAAAAAAAAGAGAAAGAAATCTCTCATTACCTTGACTTTTCTTTTTTGTCTTCTGACGCAAGGGAACCTGTAAGAAATGCAGGAAGGAAAGAAAAGAGGAAATTTCAGATTGTGTTGCAACATTTGTGTAGAAAGGGGTGGGGGAAGCTAGAAAAGGATGTGGTGGTGATGTTGGTGGTATATGCAGGATAGAATCATATAAGCCACTCACAGCTGAAAGGACATTTGTAGCTGAAGCATAAAATGTGTTAATTAAAATTGATGTATATGTAGTTGAACAAGAGCAAACAACTCCATTATACATGTGTCTATCTACTAGTGCTTCCTGTTTCACACCCACAAGCAGCTTCTACGCTATGCGTACCTGAATTGTGTTCTGTGGTTAGAAGTTAAAAAAATAAAAGTTAGGACTCCAATATTTTAATTTTTATTACACTCCATGAAGAGGAATTATGAACATGGAGAAATTAAGAGAACACATCAGGCATTTTATTGTCCTTTACCACATTCTAAGCACTCCTAAAAAAAGAAAAAAAGACTGTATTTTCCACTTGTTTTCAAATTAATACACAGAGTATATTTCACTCTACATCAATAAAAGTTTCATAAAATTTTTAAAAGCAAAGTAACCAAAAAAAATCACAAACTTGGCAGATTATCCTAACAGTAATATACAAATATGCCATAAAATTGCCACGCAATATGTATGAATTTTAATTACTGTAAAAATAACATACTTGAATTATATTTATTCATTTGCAGTGTACATAGAAAATATTTCATCCCACATAAATGCATAGAAAATGAAACTAAAATAGAAGACCAGGGACCAAAAAAAAAAAAAAGGCATTAGATATCCAAAGTCTGGAGTTTAGAATAAACTCTCCCTAGACAGACTGGCTGGTGGACCAGTCTGCCAGTGGACCAAATACTTTACCTCTCCTTGTCTCAGCCTTTCCACCTCCAGCATGGGAATGATATCATTTACTTTTTTTATTTTTAGGAAGATTTTGAGACCTCTGGATGGCAAAAGCTGGATATAGAGGACTTACAACTTAATGTGCTTGGCCACAGTGTTGCTATGCAAAGCTGGTAGCTACCTGATCCACTGCAGAGCTACGTTATGAACATCCCTAATGTATTTTCTCTACCTAACCAGCCAGCTTTTAAGGAAAACATAAACTATTTCATAATATTTTTGAAGGATTCAATGGCTCTTTTTGCAGGTGAATTAAAGGTGAATAAAGCTGCACCATCTGGAAACAGTAATAAAAGAAACCACTATCATCAATATTTACAAAAGCTAGAACATTCTCTATCTAGTTATCTTTGTAGCATGTATCAGAGTGCAGAACTGCATATCACAAAGACTTGTGCTTATCTGGTGCCTATTTGAGATGACCTGTGCAACACACTTGTGGGAGGCTTTACCAGGAATGAATAATCCTAGACTCCTGCTTAATCATCACGTATTCGTTCTTTCATTCGCTCGCTCGCTCTCTCTTTTTTTTCCCTTAATTCTATCATGGCCTGTCTCTTTCAGACTACTCTCCATGACAACAGACAAAGAAAAGCAAAGAGAAAACAAATCAGTTATACTAGATGTTTCTCCATCCTATAGGAGCCTCTCTTTTCCTTCATTCAAATCAAAGTAATGCCTTATTTAGGACACATTGAAAGGAAAAACAGTTTTCCTGAATCAAGGGGTCTTACTGTCACTAATCTCTTTTTTCTAGAGCTGCCAAGCACAAAGAAACACAAATGTGAATCAACTCTCCTTGCACAGAAACTATAGAATGGGAATATGTTGCACCTTTGCCACGACACTGCAGTGGGGACACTTGATCATCTTTACCCAACATAACAAACCTGTACAATGATAACAGCAGTTCTGTGACAGGATGTGGCTCTCTGAACGACTGAGGAAGAAGCAGTTTTTCCCCACAAACTTTATTGATGACCTAGATGAAAGTAGTATAGTCTGTGGCCCATCTCTTAAGGAAGAATTGAAATCCATATTACAGAAATTATCAGTTTGGGCCTGCTTTAAGTATAGGTCAAAGAAGAAACTGATTACCCAGTAAGAAGTTGGAGCAGCAGAAAATTATAAATGTGCATTTAGTATTCAGCAGCAGTTACAGTATCCTGCATCAGGTTGGCAGGGGTGGTGGATCTCCATCTCCTCACGTTTCATTGGATAATTTGGGATAGCAGTGGGGGAAGGGCAGCTCCCCAAGCCAGCAATGCATTTAGTTTGCCTGGATAAAATCAGTGACAAACATGTCATAAAGTCATTGCTGAGTGAGATGTCATGAATTAAGCTACATTCCTGGTTTTCATTTCCAGGATTCCAGAAAGCTGAAGTAAAAAAACACAGCTTTAAGCCTTTCTATCAAGGGAAAAGCAAAAGGTCTAATGTTAGAGAGCTCTTTAACAAATCAATTCTAAACTAGAAATTCAACAACTTTAATGATTTTGTTGCTGTTCAGAGCTGTACCAGAAAGAAAAAAAAAATCACATCCTCATCTTAGAAAAAATATCCAGTTTGTTCTTCATAAGAGCAATCTCTAATTCCAGACTGCAGCAATGGAATATACCAAGAAGTCTGATGCTGTTGACAAAATTGCTTTACCAATTTTGTCAGTCTTTGAAGAAACACAAGCAATGTGTGACACTAGTGTGTCAGGCTGGTTTCGCAGATAAGCAAAAGCATACTGGAAAGGAGACATCTTCAGTGAGAGGCTTCTGTCAGTATAGAGTTTTCATTTCTGAATTGCAAATATGTAGCATGGATGCTACTTCTTTCCAGCCTTCCTTCCGAACAGGCAGGCTGGAGTACTCGTCCTGCAGCTGGAAACCAACCACAGGCAGGCAAAGTCTCTCTGGGAAGCTGCCAGGGAACAGTCAAGGCATACCCCTAGGGAACGTTTCTGCCAGAAGGAGCAAATGCTCTGCCTAAATACTGAGGGGCCTGCAGTCTGCAAACTGCCTAAGAGAAACAAACGGGGTAAAGGTGTACAATGCTGTTTTATGTGAAGGAAAAATGTTTTATACAAGCAAAAGCAGGAGCATTGCACTAATATTGAAGGCCAGACTTCGTGCCTCATGAAGTTTGACTCCCAGTTCGTGAGTCTGAGAACATCAAAGGCAATGATGATGATCAGTTCTTTTTTTTTTCTTCTTTTTACAGCTTCACAAGAGTGTAACATGTATCTAAGAAAACCTTTTTCTAAGCTTGTGTGTCCTAAGTTGTTGCTGTCTCATCTGTTGAAGGGTAGGACTTGGAAATGATGAGACCTTGGAGTCAGGCCCATACAATAGATTTCATGTCACTCAGCGAGCAGAAATGGGACAGGCTATGTAACAGTCACACCACGAGGTCCAACTCATAAGCAAGATCTTGTTAACATATTGATGTTGTCCTTTTTAGTGATTACAAGGACACAAACCCAAACGTACACTCCCTTCAAATTATCCAGTAACTCAGTATTTCCACTATAACTTCAGACGTACTTACAAGAGCACTGCCATCAGCTTCCATGAATGGTTTCAAACTCAGTAGGAAAACTGTAAAAGAAGACAGTTACGTTTCCTAAATTTCTGCATTATACTTTTATAATATTAGTCTTGACAGTAGAGAAAAATCCATTAAAATGCTTTGACTTGTCAACTTTACTCTCCCCTCTCTGAACCCACCCTCTCAAAAAAAGATCTTTTTCAAAGGTAATGTCATTTTACATGAACTGATTATACTAGCAGAGAAGTTCACCAGTCCACTAGTGATGAGGAATTCTAATATGAAGCCACCAAATTTTTCTATGGAATAAACATAACAAAACTCATGGATATGTTTTGTTTTAGACAATATAAAGAGAATGAATAGGTAAAGCTTGTTTGTCTGGTTTTTTTTTTTTCAGTTTTGAAAGAAAGAGAGAATTTTGATTTCTATTTAGGCTGAGCTATTCCTGGGGATTTCTGGGAGTTCTAATTCACTAATCTGCCTCATCTCCTACAAGAGATGGGATCTCAAATTGAACTGCCTGTTCTACAGTGAACTGAGGTTTTTATTTTCAGAGAGCAAAATCTGCATACTCCAGCAGCATACTCTAGGTTTGGGGATGTTTTCCTCTCAAAGATATGCAAAGTTTGAAGTTAATCAGTTTAGGCAAAAATGTAGGCAATCACAATAGCTGTCTAACTGTTTTTATGTTGTTGTTTGGTAGCATGCATATGTGAAGAAAAATAAATGCAATTTGTAAGATGAATGAAAACATGCCAACTTTTTAGTGCTAGCAAAGTTGCTATAAAACTGAATCCTGTGAATAAAAGACTCATTCAGTGAAATGGGAGAGGGTATAAGACTATTTAAGTGAGCAAGAAAAGATTTCCAGAAATAGAGCCACACTTCAGAAGAATTTTTAAGAACTTTTTCCTGTTACTAATACTAGTAGTTTAAGAGCTACAACATTGTTAATACATAATATTTGCTTTAGTTTGAAAATAATATCTTGAAACAGAAAATAAAAACCAGCTACTTGCTTCCAACAATTTCAAACCAAAAATAGAAAGGCAAACAAATACACATTTTTCTGGCTCCCAACTGTTTCTATTCAAAAATAGAAAGAAGCACTTTCTAAAAGTAGCTCAAACTGAAGTAATAAAAAGATGAGGAGAGATGTTGTAGCAAGTAATTTCAAGGATCTTTAGAAATCATAGCTACTGTAAACAAGCAGAGGAAACACCTTTAGTTATACAGGCAAATTACACAGGAGCCTCAAATGCTGAGCCAGAAAGCCTGGAATAATGGACCAAATTATAGTAATTACTGTGACATGTGGCCTTTTCCCTGTCATTTCTTTATTTTGTGTGCACTTGGGTTCGGGGGTGGGGGGGAGGGTAATAAGAACTGTACAAATTTGAATCAGCATAATACCAGGAATGAGAGCAGTAGAGTCAGTTAACTGGCAAGGAAACGTTTCTGCCTGTGTTATTCGTGCCAACGTAGTTGCAATGGACTTCAGCAGAATCTTCTCAGTCACTTTAACTCCAACTTTTCTTTAGCTTCCAAAAACTGGCTAACCAGTCTTTGATCCAATTTTCAAAAGTAGCAATGACTTTTAACTCACTGTAGTTAAGACTATTATTCCCTATGTAAAGAAAGGCACAGAAATCACACATTCACTGGAGTTCACTGTAATAACACTAACATAGATAATCCAAATTTATTTCTCCTAAACAAAGCTAACACGAGTGAGAGTAGTTGCATTGTGAAATAGTGCCAGGGTTTTTACGTCTACTCAGGTGTACTCAGCTGTTGCAAAGTTATCATTTCAGAAGGCCATAACCTTTTGGTCTTTGCACTACAGTGAAGGAAGTGATTTCTTTTAATTCTTTGCATGTGCACTGTGGGATAATTGTCTATCCTTTCTGAACAGACATGGAATTATGAGAAGTAACTGGAATTATATGACCACTCAAGTAGAGCTAGTCTAGGTCCATCCTGTTGGCTTATCCAGCATGAATATGCAGGGATTTGTAGCCCTCCTCCTCCCCACTATTGCTCTCTCACACACTGCAGTGAGTATCCCCTGCTGAGCTTTGTAAGCCTCACGTTGTACGTATGTGACATTACGTGGTCACATTGCTTCACAGACTGCACAGCAATGCTGCTGCATGTCCGGTGCTGGTGGTTGCGCAAGTGAGATGTCTTCCCAGGCTACCACAACTACACCTGAACTTGGGAGTTTTGCAAGTCAACAAGAGGTTAATGAGAGAAAACACTTCAGTTCATACCTTAAGGTGAGCATCCTAAAAGGAAACACTCACTCTGATTCCCAACTAAAGTTGCTGCAGCAGGGGAAGACTTGGCCCAGACCATCTGAGAGCATAGCACTCAGGGTGCTATACTAAAGATACACATTTGTGAATCTTTGCCCTGACTCAGGTTGACATTGAATTGGAAGCTGGGTCTCACCTCCTAAGGGGTATGCTAGGCAGCAAGGCCAGAATGTGGACTTCCAGCCCTCTCGTTAAGCATCTTGGTTTGCAACAGTTTGAGGTATGGGAAATGGAGGGGAGGGTGAGACTCTGGCCTACAATTAAGGCACCCGCATGGGCTAGTGCACTAGGATCACAGTCTGCTGCAACTGGTGTTCAGTTCACTAAAACTGCAAAGTGGACAAACCAAAGAGAGAAAGAAAACAAAATATGACAAAGTGAATCCTCTCCCACTTCAGATGGCTTTAAAATACACTGTCCAAGCACCTTCTTAGGAGAAAGTCTCATATTCCTTCAGTTTAAGGAGAACAACAAACCTGTATCCCCCACATTCTGGAAAATCTTTTTTTAACACTTGATCTATTAGACAAATGCTAGAGGGATGGTTTTATTTTGTAAACTGTACCTACATTTCTTTGGCCTTTCTTGAAACAAGAACCCACAGTAGACAGACAACTCATTTAATTTCATTTAATTTTCATCACTCATTTAATTTTCATCAGAACAGACAATTCAATTTCAGACTGAACTGAATACTTTACGTGAAAAGTAGTTTCAGCTTGAAGATTTCTAATTCAAAATTTCAAAGATTTTTTCAGTTCAACAAGTGAACTATAAATACTAGTTTGCATAGCTGTATTTATTAGTACCAATTCACTCCTCCTCTTTCAAGAATAGCAATAAATAAGTAGGTACATGACTAATAGCTGATGCAATAAATGTGGAAACATAGCGAGTGACTTATCAGAAATAATTTGCAATCATTTCCATTTGACTACTGCATCTCTTCTGAAATAAATAGAAATATCTCTGTTAAAGATCAAAAACAGTGTTAAGTGGGGGGAAGGAAGGAAAAAAAAATAAGTTCTAATGATTCTGATTTTAAAAAGCAGGCCTAACCTGTTAATAGGTTAAAATTAACCTGTTAATTTTAACTTCTTGTGAAAGTTAAAATCTACAAGATCTGACACTGTATCTTACTGGTTACAAACTGCAATGAGCCTGTTGATCGGCAATGATTTTGGTGCAAGCCTGCCAAACGTGCCTTCCAAGCATCCCCCAGATGACATCCAGGGTAGGCATGTGCCTTCCTGCTTCTGAGCAAAATATTTGAGAAATGTAACATGACTCAAATTATTTGTATTGCAGAAGCATCCAAAACTCGCCTAGCTCAGTTCCCATTCAGATGCCGTTGACATAAACTAAGCAAAATATTCCATTTTACCAAGCAGTAATTGAAGGACAAAAAACAACCTGTAAAAGAAGCTTTTTACATTTCTTCTGTTCTCATTTCTTTTACATTGGTCACCAGCTTTAACTTCTCTGTTTGCTTTCTGTTTATTTGGCTGCTTGCAACAATCTGCACTTTAACGGGCAATGAATTGACAGCTGATACGAAATTAGCAACAGCGCTACAAAAATTTCCCTAAAAAAAAAAAAAAAAAAAAAAAAAAAAATCAATGACTACTTCATCACAGACCCCCCCTTACCAAACACTAGGAATAGCACTGCCCCAAATTATAGCAGCGCCTGAAGCACTGTCCTGTGTCAAGGAGAGAGGCTTACGTAATAGTCCTAAACCATCACATTACCACTAACTGAGGTTCTTACAACAACGGACGGGAAAAAATAGTCACAGTAACTGTAAGTTCATAATTGTACTTCTAGTTACTAGAGATCAGCTTAATCTGACAGAACCTTAATACTAGCTACTAATTAATGATCTAGTCGGTCAGTTAACTGGTTAATTAACTATGCAAAGCAACTATCTTACTTGTACAAGGAGATTCGTGATCTGCAGATTCTCTCGCATACTGTCTTGCCAGGAAGTTCAGATATTAAGCTAGAGCTGTCCCACAGGGCAGCGACAAACATAGACACAAAGGCAGCTTTTACATTCACCTAAGACTGTCCCACCCTACTGAAGTTATGTGCCACCGTTTTTGGCCCCTATGACTTTGCGTTTCAAAATGCAGATGAAACTACAGATTCTCCATTAATTTTACAAACAACAGGTACATTAAAGTGTAATTGTAAGTCATAATTGTCAGCGTATACCTTCAGTCTGGGCCACAGTGGATGCATCTGAGACCGTTAAGAAACAAAAACACCCCAAAAGACACACACACATCCCAAATTAGCTTTTGAAAAGCCGCAAGAATTCTTTTAGCAGGCCTAGCAGCAAGAAAATGTATTTGTCCCGTAATACAATCATCGGTACCTTATTTACAAATGAATTTGAAACAATTCAACCCCCTCCCCTGCAAGCAATTCAAAAAGATGACTTTTGACTCTGTTTGGGAAAAGGCCAGGGACGACTGGAACAAAGTTCACTGCTCCTGTCTCCAAGACAGAAAGGGCCAGGAGACCTTGCCCTGGCTGGATTACAGCCAGGTCCTGTTGATCCAGCTGGGAAGCCCAGAGAGTGGCCGGTTACAGGCGTTGACAGCTCTGAGAAAGTAGTTACAGGAGCCCAGATTTGTTGCCTTCCAGAGGAGGGAGGCTGGAAAGAAGGAATCGGGTCAACAGAAGAGAGATGCTACACAGCTCGCTCTCAGGTCTCCCAGACCAAAGAAAAGAAATTAAAGTGGAATGCTTAATGCTGTGCTTTTGTCGCAAATGTGAGTTTGCTTGCAGATTGCTTTGGTGTTGAGCTGACCTTCAGTGCTGCTCTGGTTTTAGAGGACCTTGGAAGTCCTCAGCTGAAGCCCAAGAAACGGGGAGAGTTTGTGGAAAAGGTAAGTGTAATACTGACACTGGTACCACCTCCTAGCTGCCTCTTTGGCTGTGGCCAAAATTACTGCACAATAACAGCAGGCAATGTTCAGAAAATGGCTGCTGAAGTGGATGAACAGTTAACAAAATTAAGCTCCAGGTCTGAAGAAGCACTCCCCAGGAGCCTTGCTCTGTTCAGAGATGCACAGCTCTTGTTAGCCCAGAAGATGAAACACAGAGGTGAGGCAGGGAGGGAGAGGAAGGCCTGGGTCTATAGCCCCTCCTGAGACCATGGACTGAGGGATTTCTCTCAAAGCAAGTCCTTTGCAAAAAAGATACAGAGGTGTGGGTGGAGGAGCATCCCTCCTCTGTTTTTTTCAGATCAGCCACTTTGCAAATGCACCTTTGAGGGAACACTGCAAGCTCCATCATTGGAAAAGAGAACAAGAGGAAAGTTTTCTCCACACCAGAAAGGAGCAGAACTGATCCACTAATTTGGACTAAAATATTAACAGTGTCATAGGAGAAGAAAGCTTGTAACTTTTTACAGTGTCAGAAATCAGGCATTTTTTTGAAACACTGTAAACGTGGATCATTGCAATGACAGGAACCTGAAGCATCCTCACTGCAATTCAATTCTGACCAACATTTGCTGTTAAAGCATTGCATAACATTTTAAATACCCAAGGGGAAAAAAAAATCGAAGGAATCACAGCAATAGGATGTTGTGAAACATTTTAAACATTTAGAGGACAAGGTTCAGAGGAAAATAAGCCTGAAGGGGGTGGGGAGATATTTTCATCAGAATGAACCTCATTTACTAGATGGAAATGGAGACGAAGATGGAGCCTCTCCAGCTGGCAGGGCTCCCTCTGACACCTGGCATCCCTCAGGATCCATCCACAAGAGGCCACTTGCAAGGGCAAGAGACTGAAAACTTCAGCTCTCTCGCTCCATGTGGACATGTAGAGAAACTACCTGGACAGAAGCATAGACATTTTCATGCTTGAGCATCAGGACCTCTGCCTGGCCCAGCACACTCCAGGCTTCCAGCTCTGGCCCATGGGATTTGAAGGACAAACTGGCTTTGCAATTTCCTCCTCCCTGCACACTGATACTTTCCTTTTGGAGAATTTTTACACTTCGATTTCTACCCACTTTGGAATGAAAAACAGCTTTAGCAGCTCAAAATCTGCTGAGAGATGGAACTGCCATTCCCATATTCTCTTGCTCACTGCCGTTGTGCCCAATGCAGGGCCCTAACGAGAGGCTGAACCTGTAACTACATATTGGCAGAGCCATCTAGTGGTCAGCAATAATTTGCTTTAACGCAGCCGAGCTAAGACCACAGCAGAAGCCAGCCAATGCCTCCTGCACTTCCAGTTGTCCTCCAGAGCACTATGGGTGGAGCTTTTGCCTATGTCAGAAAAACCTGGAGTTACTTGAGCAGTGTTATCAGCTGCTGCCTTGACACGAGATGCCATGAGGATGTTCAATTCCATTAGGTCATAGTATTAAGCAGGTCACAACTGTCAGTGCAATATGTCAAGCTAATGGGAGCATCTTTTTGGCACATGATTTGTGAACAAAAGAGCAAAAACTTGGTATTGTCTGTGCTTTATGATTTTCTCTCTGTAGCATAGAGATGAATCTTATCCTCCTTTCTTCCACTCAGGCACTATTCATTATACTGGCAGCTCTACAAAAGAGGCTAGCACTCGAACTTGCAGAGAAATGTCAAGAGAACAGCTTTTAAAAAGTAAAGCAAAAATCATTATGCTCATTACGAGGATGAAACAAGGAAGAAATAGCTGGGAGACTTGCCTTTTCTTCCATCAGAGATTTCCACTCCATGTTCAAAAAGTTCATGAGAAACAGAAGGCCTGAGAGTCCTGCCTGATTTCTCATTAAGCAACTAGGAGCATTAAAAATTTATCTTCCTTCCTTCACAGTACATGAAGTACATACATAGTACTCAAATGTTGTCTCTGTAATATAGTATTCTTAGGAGAGGTAAAGTAATGTCAAACTTGAGGACAGTGAAACTGCTCCTATGCTACAATAAAGTCCACTCAGCCACAAAGAAAAGCAGGCTGTCTTCTTTTCCTCATGGTGAAAGGTATTTCTCCAGCAAAAAGAGAATGGAGAAAACTGGACTCCCCAAATCAGAGCTTTTGCAGAGCAATTTAACTGGTACCATTTCACAATTTAATATCCAAGTCCCCATGCTAGCATATCATGTGAAGTTTCTCCAAGGTCCATGAGACGTAGGCAAGCAAGATGCCTGGCAGTTTGGGAGCCAAGTGCTGTTCTGAGTAGTTAAGAATCAGATCAGATGTGAACTGCTGGGGGGGGGGAGAGGGGGAGAAAAAGAAAATCCTCTAAGATACAATGAGAAAGTGCTCTTAAAAAGCCCTAGGTTTGTCCTGAGAATCCAGTTTAATCAGCAGTTAGTTCTCCACTTCTAGACTGTTTATTTCCGTGCTAGGTTTCACTTTCTTTTAATCACATCAAGCTGAAATAATAAAATTTCTCTTCATTTTCAGTAGGTGTGATTTACTAGAAAAAAGAGATTTGATACACATGCAGCCTTAAGAAACTTCACATTAGCAGCGAAGACATTTTTCCCTTACCATGGTGCTCACTGAGTACTACATTAATAGTACAATTTATTTATAACATTAACTTGCAGCTTCACAGAGTTGGGAAGAAAATTAGACCATGACAATCTTGATAGAAAGATACAACAAAAGACAAGGAAAAATCGTATTGCTTCCTCGTCTCTTCTGTATCATCCAGGAAGAGTAAATCAAAGGGTTTGTCCCGTTTGTTCAGCAGTTTTTACTACTGATAGAGCACTGAGTGAGTACAGGTTCTGCAGGTGGAATCAGTTTCAACATGAGAAAAATGTCAAAGTGCTGAACAGCATTTAAAAATTTGTCCCTTTCCCAGGTGACATACAAAATCACCAGCTACTTGTGCAATTTTGGTTAGTAGCTTTCCAACTGTAAAGTTAATGGATAAATGAAAAAAGAAAGGAAAATTTTTCCATTTCCTCCCTCCTGAAAATACAAATTGTCATAATTTTTTTCACTAGTGCTTGTGGTAAAATTTTAAAATTCTAATTTCTTGATGTCATCTTTTCATGGAAATTTCGATTTTCACTGCAAAATAGAAGACTCAAAGTCCCATATTTGTCAAGAAAAAGATATATACTCCATTAAGAGACTGAAGCTCTAAAAATGTTTAGGTCTAGGAGTTGGCTTATGCTTCCCTTAGACCATTAGATTTCAGGAGCACACAGCTCACAGGTGGTAGGTACACGGTAGTGTACAAGCAGTGCTCATATAAGTAGGAGATTAATGATCAAAGTTCAGCTGCCATATTACCAGGTGGTCATTAACTCCTATTCTCTGTCCAAATTTCAACTAGCCTTTTTCATTTTTACTTGTTTGCAATGAGTAAGAGAAGAAAGCCTACTACACCTCTTAATCACAAAAAGAGCATAGTAAGAAATATCTGTTAGAAGTTCCTTAACCTTCCATCAGCATGAAAAATGGGTCATATCCAAGATGGGTAGGGTAACAAGACAGTAAACCCTAGGAGTGGAAATAAAACTTAGAAAAAATATTACTGATTTCAAAAGATGACTGTAAAACTTCTCTGCAGCCATCAACACCTCCAAACATTCAGAATTTACTATGAGTCTTGCTTCTTAAACCACTATAACCTTTGCCAGAACATCTGCACAAAAATATAAATCACTAAAATGACTGCAAATGCAGATCTAACTATATTAAATACTTGCTTTTTGAATCTTATTGTGCAAATGAACACTTTCCCTTACTCATTTTCTGTGGGGTTGCCTTCATTGTAGTAAAATCAGGAAGTAAAGCAGTGAGCATCTTTCTAAATGAGAAGTAAATGTATGGAAACTATTTGCACTAAACAAACTAAAATTGTTCTTTCACAAGAACAGTTTCCAGCTTTTCTGAGATCTGGCTTTTCTGATGTCATGAGCCATACCTCAACAAACTTTATTTCCCTTAAATTCCACCATATCATGGCATTCTCCACAGTTAATACAGCACACAATGTTTTCTGTCTCTATCACTCACTCCGCTTTTTTTCTTCTTTAGTCTCAGGTGTTTATATGCTTTTATATTCAGTTCAGGGTGTTCTGATGCAGAGCACCTAAACTTTTTTTAAACCTATTCTTATATAAACATCTTTGAGTTTTATGTAAGAAAAATAAATAACCTCAATACTGTCTAGACTTCTCAGTGAAACAAATACACAATAAAATCAACATTATCAACTATTTAATGTCAGTGCATAGCTCACAGGAATCACAATTAGAATAATTAGTCTTATTTTGATGATCTTTAAAATATAATAGCACAAATCCATTCTAATTTTTTATTGAATCTTCCTTCCCATGTTGTGTGCCATTCTTGCAACAAAAACAACATGATAGTACAAGTAACTAAAGAGCAGTAAATACCTGGAGAAAAGATACCCCACACAGTATTTCTCATTGCAGCACAACTGTAATTTATACCACCTAAAGAGTCTAAGGCTAATTAATTAATATAAGCACTTGAAATATCTATAATTTAAATTGTCTCAGTTTACATCAACTCAGTTGATGGCACAACTTTCGATGCACAGTTTTTCTAATATACAAAATAGGGTATTTGTCCTCATAGCTGATCTCTCCTGCTTTCCTCGGATAAGTGGCACAATACATCCTGTTTCTGTTGGCATTTATATAGCTTCCTGCATCTTCTGACCATCTATTACAGTTTAGCACATCTGCTTTTCAAGCATTATTGAGCACAATAAGGTTATACTAGTCATGCCTTGTTAAAGTACAGGGTCATTAAAAGATCCGGATACAACTCATCTAAGCACATCAGTGACTACACACAACTGAGTTATTACCTCGTGGTGAGTAATGATGCTTTTCAGGCATACGGACGTGACTGGAAATACCTAAATGACAACAAAGCTCTGTTGAGGGGGGCATCTGAAAACAAACATATCAGCAAACTGCTCTTTCTGGAGGTGAGCTGTTACTATGCATTCCCTAAAATCTAAAAGTAGTCTTATTTTTTTCAGTGGTGAAGACCTACCTTGAAGAAAATATAAAAGTGAAAAAGATGAGCATCACATTGAAGTGACTTTTATATGCAAAAATTACAACCTTAAATCCCATCAACTAATGTTAGCGGGAGTACACTAGTTACAGTAAAAAGTTAATGCCATAACCATGCCCACAGCAAAGATTTCTCATCTTCAAGCCGTAATTACTTCTGCTTTGTATTTTTCTCTTCCACAGTTACTCTCAGGGATCAAAATGTTTTCATTCAGAGAAAATCCCCTCCAAACCCTAGAAATCCTAAAACAGGTAAAAAAAAATAATAAAATTTAGTTTAAAAATTCATAGCTTTGGAGGAATTAAAAGTTTTCTTACTATGAAAAAAATGCAGGGAACTGTTTTATTTAAAAACACAGATGAATTACACAAAAATAAAGTTTCCCAGCTGTATTGTCTAGCAATATCATTTCCCTTTTCACTGCATTAATCTTTCACTTTGCTGAAACCTGCATCCCAACATCAGGTGACAAAAACATTAAGCGGTGTCAAGTCATAATATCATGGCTGAAGTTCATTGTGTCCTTATTTAATATTATTTCTACTTCAAATTCTATAATAGTCTTTAAAATTATAATAATTTATATATATTTAAACAATAATTTAAAATACAGCCAAGTACATATGAAGCTACAAGGAACCCAGTTCCTGTGTATTAGACAGACTGCTAGTACTTTTGACCATCAGTCTATGATTTGTTGGAATCAGTAAGGAAGAAGAAAACCCTAGCTACTCCAAAAAAGAAAAACAAGCTGCTTCAAAGAAAAGAGCTTACTCTCAAAACTTTTAATATTTGCCACTCCAGAGTTTCAGCTCCAATTTTTAGCAGCAGAGAGCCAGCTGACCACAAACAGAAATATAAAGAAATGCTGAAATGTTGAATTCAAGGTAGCCAAGACTGAAACTCCACAGGGTTTTTTAAGTCTGGTCAGTAAGTTGAACAGCTGTTAAAAACGGATGTCAGTCAAGTTTTTAACATATTTGTTAGTGTTGCATGTGCAACTAGTATGTTCGTACTACATCACCTCATTAAAAATGAAAGAAAGGGAAAGAAGCAGTGGGAAAAAAATAAGGATTTTAACTGAGCACTCTGTGTCCCTGCTCATCTGCAGACTGAAAGTCAGTCTCATAAAAAATCATGGAAGGAGGGAACCTGAAGAAAACCTCATGGATTCAGTAATCAATTGATACAAAACTAAGGTATGTCTTCTGCGATTGCAGAAATCCATGGATCTGGGTTGAATTGCTGTGAGACAAAAATCAAACCTGAAAAGAACCCTAAATTGTTAATGTAGACTTCCTTTCTGGTTCTCCAGTCCCTGCTTCTAATTCCCTATTTTGCTAGTCGTGGAAGATATTTCAACAATAAATTTGGGAAATGTAGCTTCCTACTTACTGCAAGCATCTTCACACTGTTGCTTACTGAGAAAATCTGAGTATTTGACATCACATCTGTTCTGCTTGAGCTTTGTGTGATCCACACAAATAATTTAAAACTATGATAGACAGAAAGCTGACACATAAGCAAGTTACTATGTGTCAACTGAGACATATTAGCTATCCACACAAGCAGTTCTTGGCCTTTGCAAATACTGGTAATTCAGTTTATTCTAGCCACAGAGAAGAGATTTAAGATAATCTGTATTACCTAGGACTTGCATTTACTATAGATTAAGAGCAAATATACATAATTAATGAGACTCGTGGTATGGTATTTTGATGGTGCTCGTAACCATAACCTTTTCCTGGAAGAAGCTCAGAGTTAGACCTGGATGCAACAAAGAGTAATAGCACCAGTTCTATTGAAAGAAAGAATAACAATGCAGATATGCAATGTAATAAAGCAGAGAACTATGTAAAATGATTTATAGTTTTTACACCCCAAAAAAATTTTAAAGAAACTTTTGAAGCATTAGGGACGTGGACTGCAATAGGCTTATTTCCATTATGGACCATATGTCAGGTATTGTAGGAATACAGAAAAAAAAAAAAAAAAAAAAAAAACTTACAGGAGTCCAAGATAACAGTGAGATAACATTCCCCAGCATCATATATCAGATATCAGCATACCCGAGAGCAGACATTGCCAAAGTCTGTGTCAGCACTATGAGAAATGGCTTAGAAAAATGATAAGATAGTTTTACCAACATTTGAAAGTATTATAAGAGAGGGAGAGAGGTTGTCAAGGCATGCAAAATGAGAGCTAAAATTCAGTTTATGTTTGATGGCACCCAAAAGTGTAAATAGGTAGGAAGATTTCAGCAAAGAAGTAGAATGAGAAAATTATCTTTGAAGCCAGGTTCTGAACTGACATGAAGAGGTGAAATCCTTTAATCAAGGCCAGAGAATAAAAGAGTTCAGTAAACAGAAAGAGAAATAATGACAACTCATATGAGAGTTTAGTTATGTGTATGGGTAGTGAAGACAGTATTCTGAAGTTTGAAAGATTTAGAGATAGCCTGGAAATGAGGTGCAGGGAACTGAAGAAGGCGCTCAGATCATAATTTGTGTTGTCAACAATGAGCAAGGATGACTTAGGAAAGGCAGAAGTTGATCCTATTGAGCTCAGCTAAAGGCTGAGAATCTAGTAGGACCTCCTAGGATCTCCTAATAGACTATAGACAATATTTTGGGGTTTTCCAGGAACTTCTGAAATGTGATCTGTACAAGTATCCCAAAAAGCAGGTGGAGAACCATTAGCAGGCAGAATCACAAATGGTAAGATTTTTAGAAGTCATTATCACATCAAAGCTATCTACCAAATCAAAGAGAAGCTAAGATAAAAATCGTGCAGAACAGAATTTTTTGATGCTTGTTTGTTTTTAATGGAAGAAACAAAAACATACTAGTTGAGTAAAACGGGAGAAAAAACAGAGGAGGTTCTGGAGAAAAGTGAGGTAAGCACTATAAAGGAAGATGAGCTCTACCCAAATGGGAAAGCAATATCTGCAGAAAGAGAAGCAGATAAAGAAGAGATGCTATTAGATGGGCAAGGCCATCATCAACCTTTTTATTAATTTTTCCCCTTGGAAGCAACTAGCAAGTTAGACACCATGGGGACAAACTGAAGGTATATGCACAGAGCAAGGATGACTTGGCTAAGCTGGAGGCAGGGGATGGAACTGAAGGAGGACAGACACATTCCTGGCAGAGGAATCCAGTCTGTTCATTGCACTTACGCCAGAGATGCCCCATAGCAGAAGCAGAAAACACTGGAGGGCAGTCAGGCTGCAACTTGATGATAGGAAAGAGAAGTGAGCAATTAGAAGGTGAAGGGTGCAGAAGGGAAATGCTTTTAGAAGGCATAAACTCAATACATGCCTGTATTCACTTTAAGAGTGACACCTAGATGAGCTCTGTCTTTAATTGAATGTATTGCTTTTCTGTCTTTTGAGGATTTTTCTGAAACGTGATTCTGTTTCATCAGAAAAGGAAATTGAGATGCAGAAAGGGATAATAGGTAAAGTTTTACATGTAATATTACCTCAGTACCCATCTCCCTGCTCAGCAGTTGTGTAACCACACTCAGCATGATTTCATTAGCCTTAAGTGATGCAGCAGGCAGGCCTCTTTCTTCAGGCCCATAAATAGTACTAGGTACATTAGCAGATGTTTGAGTGATGCCTTGAAAATAGTTCCATGCACAAAATAATGAAACTAGGTAGGGACACAGCCCTTTCTGCAAAGTGCTCTCTGAATCCCAAAGTAAGAACAGTAACAACAATAACCAAGAATCTAGCAGGACCTCCGCACTGCATGTGCAATTAGGAACAGACTGCGTTATCTCCACAGTTTAATGGTTAGCATGCAATACTTCTTTGTACAGTTTCTTAGCCTGCTACCACTTCTTGTTTTTCCAACCCAGTCCTTATCCTATTCACCCACAAGCAAGCTACTACTATTTTAGCCAGATATGGTAAGGATGGAAGGGACTTCACCATCTGGAAGTAAAATTCCAAAATAAAGTAGAGCATCTTCCCAAACATGGAAGTCTTTCAGCCTATGTCATCTCAGCATCTCCACCAGTAGCCTCCCATACACACCCTCAGCAGTGACTGCACAGAAGCTGGCACACTGGCCCTGCAATTCCCTACTGCTGCATCCCCTTGTCAAAGCAGCACCTAACCAGCTACAAATCCTACTTTATGGCCTCCAAATAGCCACACAAGAAATCACAACTCCCAGTATGCATGGGGGCAAGTAGCAAAGCATTTGCACAAGAAGTCCGTAGGAACATTAACAGCCAGGCATACACAGCACAGGCCCTACTACAGGGAGTGAAACAGCTTTCTGTTCACCCATCTTCTTCCCAGTCCCAGTGCAGATGCATTTCTGGAGCACAGCGTTTGCTAATAGTTACATTTCCATGTGTCTTTTCACCTTTTCCTCCTATGAAATCAACATGACTTTCAAACACGAAGTAAATGTTGGAAGGCAGCATGCGGGGGCCTACTCCTTCCTCTTTGAGTAGGAGACTCTTCTTTCACAGACAGAGGTGAAGTAGCAAGCTGGAAAAAGTCAAAATGATGACAGCACTTAAAGGCAGAAAGTTTCAAAATCCATGAACTGAGGCACACAGCCATACCACAAGACTTCCACTTGATCAAGTTGTGTGCGGCCTGCCACCAGGGAGCCAGCACTAAGAGATGGGCATGCTGGAAGTCTCTCCTTCCCAGAGGGGAGGGAAGCACCATTTACCCCTAAAAAGTGTAAAGATTACCCCATTGAGGAAAGGAAAAACAGACATTTCATGGAAAGGTACCCATCAGTTTCTCTCACCATTAGGAAATGCCACAAAAGATTACACACTGGTATAACTGGCAGATTAGAAAATCCCATTAAAATGAACTGCAGTTGCCAAGCACAGATAGTAAACTTTCCAAGTACTCCAACTAATGTAAAGAAAGGTATTATCCTACACTCCAGACACAGCTTCTTGGGAGCAAGTGGGTTGGTGAATGATTAAACAGGCTGTTAATCTCAGCCTTTTCCAGAGATACATACTATATAGGAAAACTTAGGTCCAGAGATGTAGTCAGCGTTTTGGGTGTTGTATTTCAGGGGAAAAGAGAGATAATTTTAATTCCAGCTGTCCTATTGTTCATGGCCTGTGTGGGTGAGCCCATTCACATAGTGCTTTCCTGTCTCTTCACTCACACAATTCCATGTCTATGAGAAAAGCAATAAAATTAATATGTTCCAAGATTCTTTTCACATTAACAACCAAAATCAATCTCCTTAGTGCTGTCACCACAACACATTAAATTCTACCCTTCTTTTTGCACCTTTAATACTCTTTATATGATGCTACATTTGTACATTTTTCTCTAAAAACCTGAATTTGATAAAGGAATTGTTTCTCATTTCCATATTGCATGTTTGTCATCACAAACATCTAATTCAAGTGAAATAGTCAGGGCTAGGCTGCCCTTTGCTGGATCATAATGATAACTGACTGGAACTTGTTCAAAATAAAAAATAGTTTGCATATGTTCTGTCACCCGTGCTCATGCCACAAACACAAAAATCATTATTTCTAAGTAATATATTTGCATTTTTTAACCAAAAGTGGAAAAAGGGAAGCATAAGATCTTTTAAACAGCCATTGTGAACTTCCTTCATTGTAGCAAGTAAGTCATTTCTCGTCAGCTAAAAAGATTGTTTTTTAAAAAAAAAAAAAAAAAAAAGAAGAAGAAAGCCACTGACATTACACGGAATTACAACTGTCACTTAAGAGGAAAGAAAGAAAAACCCATACCTGCTAGGAATTCTGACGAACAGCCACGCTTGTCCTGTCAATTCCCATCTCTCAGAGCAGAGAGGAAACTCTTGCAGAAATGGGTTGCAATGCCGAAATTGCCCAAGAGGAAACTGGTGTGTCTCTTACAAGTCATGACTACGTAAACCACAAGCCAGGCATCAAAGCAAGGGCTGAAAGCTGTGCTTGACAGAACTATTAATACTAGAACCAAGATAGCTAGAAATGGGGTGAATAGCTAAAAGATGGAAATATTCATAGATATCTAGTTTTTGAATTTTTGTTTCACAAATGAAAATTTGTTTTAAAATTATGCTATCAGATATTTCTCAGAAGATGTTCTGAATGCACTGTGGGAGATGGGAGAAAGCATATTACAGATAGAGACAGGGACCTGTAATGAAGGATAATGAATGTATCCCTGCCTCAACACAGGGTTGTATGTCCCTGCTACCAGCCTGTTGTCCCGGGTGCCTCTTCAGCCTCAGTCTTCCCTGAGGGGGGGGATGGGCCATGAAGCACTACTGGTTGTGTTTTCCCACATCCACCCACAAGGTATGTCCCAGGAAACACAATCCAAGCAGAGCTGGGGTTGACAACAAGATCTGGGGAAGAGCACAAGGGTCTAAAAGTTTCAACTCAACGATCTTTTTTTACGATTTTTACTTTTTGATCACCTGATGCAATGGCGAGCCAAAATTAATAGCACTATTCAAAACATGGTACATGTTTCTAGAAGACACATTTCTAACTGGGTTTGGGGGACAAATAGAAATAAAAAATGAGGACCTTGTAGTTTTGGGTACTTTCCTGGTCTGTATATACCTAATAGTTTCAGTCATAGGTATGTGGACTTCAAGAACATTAAAAATAAACTATAGAAAGCACAAACATCAAAATATTTTTTGTTGCTCTCTTTATACAATTCTTTACCTCTTTCACATATCACATTAGTCTACAGAAAATAGAGCACACACTCATCTAAATCTGATCCTTCTTCAAAGTGACAGACATTGTTTAAAAAATAAGGTAGATCACTGCATGCTTTGAAGCAAATTTTTCTTTTTAGACTCACTGGAATATTATAGACATGTTTCTTCAAAGCAGCATGGAGTTATACTGCTGTCCAGGAACTCTCATATTTATTGCCTTAGCTGTCTATCCACTGCAATAGGTAAATTCTAGGGTCTACCATGAGGTAAAGGAGCCTTCCAGAGATTTGAATTTTTTTACTATGCATGCCACTAAAATTATAGTGCCACCTGTAGGACATCCAGGAGAAATTTAATTTTCACCTCAATGCCATGAATGCCCGTTGTTATAATTATAAGGCTTTCTAGTAGTCTTGACAGAAGCTTAAAGAGCACAGAAAATGGATAACTCATGTCAGTATACAGAGAGTAACTTGGCAGCCTTGTTGGCACTGAGCAAGTTATACTGCTTTGTGTATATCAGCGCATCCAGAGGCAGATATATTCTATAAAGATGCCTTTTCATGGAATGGGGATGTACCAGTATAATGCAGTCAAAGACCATCCACCTTAGAGCTTGCACCTATGTAGCCAGGGCAGAACTGTCATAACCTCAACCAACATTAACCAAAAAAGGAGATCACTCTAGAACAGGTTAATCTGAGCAAAATTTCCATTATGACAGCACATCTTTTTTAAAAAAAACTTATTTACTTTTAATTTACTTTTTAGCAAATAAAACATGATTGGCTATGTACTACTTTAAGCATCACACATCAATGATGGACATTTGCATTGTATGCATATGGTACTATGCATCAGCTTTGGGAAGCACCAGTATATCCTTCAGAATAACAATATGCCATATGATGGCTTTTTAATTAAATGTTATTGTACATTACTTTCTCTGCTTGTCATCTTTTTTAAATTATTCTTTGCTAACTACTTTACACTGGCTTTGGGTTGGGAAAGGTGAAATTAAGGACATTTAAAGTGGAAAATACTCAACTGATTAACTTAATAGCACTGTTGCAGCAAATATCAACTTAAAAAAGGAGGTGTATGATATGTTCAAAGACAGCTTCTGCTTAATGTGCAGTTGTGGTCAGAAGCAAAGTAAGAGTTCAGACTAATGAGGAAGGGAATGGTGAAGAACATAATGGGTTTAAGAATGCATTTATATAAACCAATGACACAGCCTTATGTTGAATATTATGTAAAATAACCATCACCACCACCACTAAACAATGGAAAGCATATTGAAAGACTAAATAGTGAAGAGTGAAAAGAAAGATCAAGAACTACCCAGGGGAAAAAATGCTCTTACATGAAGATAAATTTAAAAACTTCAACTGTGTTTTGTAGATTGACATAACTGATAAGGCATTTGATAGCAGTATTTAAAATTATGATTGATATAGGAAAAATACGTCTCTGTTCTCCAATTATACAAATAAAAAGGAAGAATGCAGGGCAAGGGACAAGGACAAATAATTAAAGGTGATGAACAAAATGGACAGCAGAAAATTGTGTTTTGCACAATATTTGAAACTCACTGCTGCAGTAATTTGAAGTCAGGAGTGTGGAAGCTGGTGCGGAATTGAAATTAGTATCCTATGAAGCACAGCAAATGGTGATTGACTGCGTAGCAAGTAATTTCCAGGAACAACAGGATGAGGTATACATGAGAAATTTCACGATAAGTAATCGATTCTGTCATAATTACTAGCTTCCTCTCATGGCCATAGTATTGACAGAGTAAGAGACTTCTACTAACTTTTGATGCTGCATATCATATATATGAAAATTTCAGTTGGATAAGTGATGTAGAGTTAGAAAACAATGATATAGCAGTTGTGCAAACACAGCTTATAACAATCACTAGCCATCCATCCTGAGGTGGGGTGAGTCTGATTTCTGAAAGTCTGGGGAACCACAGGACTCCCAAGTCCTTGGCAGTTTACCAAGAAAATTTGGAAAATTTTAAGAACCAAAAATTTAGTGATTCCCAGTTCTCATTCAGTTGGCAAGCTCCCTGTTGGGAAGCAAAGGATCCTGGAAGCGGAATAATACACCTGGAACCTGAAGGCAACTTAGAGATCACAAGAGTAGGTTTGATGAAAGCAGGCAGGCAGGTGGAAAACCAGGTTAACTACCTCTCCATTTTAATTTTATGTGCATCTATAGCAGGTATCAAGCCTGTTGGATCAAGACATTATGCTGGGGAAAACACATCTGTCTGGCTGAAGATTCTAGATGTTGCGTTTCAACAGAACAGTGGTAGCTACAGGGATCGGAAAAAAGTGACTCAGGTCACAAATTCTTTGCAGTGGAATTTCATTAGATACTGTGCATTCTTTCTTATTCAAAAATACTCTGAGTCTCTTTTTCTTAACAAAATGGGAAAGGTATCTTTCTAGCTTTCATTTGATTATTCTGCCAACTAAGTAAGCAAAAGATATGGGAAAACCACTGAAAGTAGATTATATGCCGCTTATCAACAAATTCTATTGGTTATGTGATATTTGCCACAGCTTGCATAGACCACAAGTGGGATGAGATGAGTCTTTGTCAACCAGTATGACTCATATTTGCCACACTCATTTGTTAAATGAAAGCCAGTTGTTGCCAGCACTTAACATTTATAATTGAAAGCTACCAGCTCCAACAACCATGAAGTTTTTCTTATCAAGCAGTAAAGATGTTTCAGTGTTCCTCAGTGAGATTAGTTTTACATTTTACCTTGTTTCACGTAATGAAGTAAATATGTAACTAAGAAAACAAAACAGCCCTTGAATACTCTAGTAAAAATGAGAGAATTGTGGAATTTTATACATATTACTTCAGTTTTATATTTCCCTCTTCCTGGAATCAAGACAAACTCACAGGACTATTATTTCCAAAACTGAAGGAGGGAAAACTGGCTGTGTCTTTTTACCATTGACCATTTACCATTCTTGGCTAAATCCCTGTATGAGACTTCGAAAATAAAATCCTCTGGGACTTGCCAGGATTGGCTTCCTTTGGTCAGAGCAAGAAATAAACATTTAGAGGTTCTAGTCCTGACTCTAGCACTGACTCATCACTTGACTTTGGCCTGACAATCTCTATAGCTTTACTTCCACACTTGCAAAGGAGGTACATGTTAATTATCTACATCAAGAGGAATGTTGTGCAAGTTTGCTAATTAATGCCTCTAGAACATTTGGAGTTGCCCAGATTAAATGTTTCACATGAGGGCAGTATACTAGCTATCTCTATAATAACAGTATTAACAGATAAGGAAAACAGAACATCTTTAAAGTGGCCAAACAGTTGGTTATGTGTCTTGAAACCAAATAGTTGCCAAATGGAGTTAAACTTTAGACATGGATTTTATTGCAGCACTATACTAATCAAGGAGTTTAACATACGTACAGAACCCTAAGTCCCACTGTTTGCTTCAAATTCATTTCTTGCACAACTTTATGCCATCGCTTTCCTTTTATCACTCGTAAAAAAGCCTGCAACAGTTCCAGTTGCATGTATGTATTAACACTACCGCTCTCTGTAGCAGCTGTATACAAATGCATTGTCCTGTCAGACAGCCCGCAATGGACTGCCCCGTCAAAAAAGTATTCACACAATTTAATCAGTGTAAATCCCATTAACCTGCTAACAGAAATTGTGTTTTCCAGTTAAACTGGGAGCTTGGGGTGCTTGTGAGAAGGCCAACCGCATCCTGGGCTGTGTTAACAGAAGCATAGCCAGGAGACTGATGGAAGTGATTATCCCCCTTGGTTTGCTTGGTTTGAAGCACATGTTGAATACCATGTCTGGTTCTGAGCCTCCCACTGCAGGAAAGACACTGACGAACTGGACTGAGCTCTGCAGAGGATCACCAAGACAGTTGGGGCTGGAGCCCTTGCCCCATGAAGAGAGGCTGAGGGAGCAGGGCTGGTCCAGCCCGGGGCAGAGATGGCTGCAGGGAGAGCTCGCCACAGCCCCCAGCACTGCAAGGAGCTCAGCAAGAAATCAGGGCCAGCCTCTGCACGGCAGTGCATGTGAGAGACATGGGGCAGAAGTTGAAACAAGAGAAGTTCACACTAGGTAGGGAAAGGGAAAACTTTCTCACCCTGAGGCCAGTCAGGCCATGGATCAGGTCACCCAGAGAAATGGTGCAGTCTCCTTCTCTGCAGGTTTTCAAGACCCAACCGGTAAAGCCCTGAGTGACATGGTCTGAGCCCACAGCTGGTCCTGCTTTGAGCAGAGTGTTGGGCTGAGACCTGCTGAGCTCCCTTCCCGCCTGGGTGACGCTGTGGTCCTGTGATTCCCAGTTAGAGCCAAACGCATCTCTGACTAGCAGAGTGATACCAAGACAGAGGGCCATCATCTGCAAACCTGTAGCAGAGACATTAAAGGTCTTCTCGGGAATAGAATGTTTTGTGTCTTTTCAATGAGCAGGAGGAAAAATGGATGAACAAAATTGTAAGTTTAGGAGAGCCTCTATTTTTGCATACTTTTGTGCTAAAATCCAACCACAAAATATCACAGAAAGGAAGCAAGTAACAAACTGAGACTATACACTTCCCAAAATGTGCTCCTTTAAAAGTCTTCTTACCTCACTAAACCAATAAAATACACCTTCCTCATTCATATATTTAAACTGTTCTGCCAAGTCATTAGAACTGATAAGTTTTTCAACCTTAGTGTTCTTTTCACAGACCCAAAAATTAATGAAGACTTTCATACAAGAAAAATGACCGTTTCCTATTAAAAAAATCCCAGGTTTGGGGGAAGATGGGAGCTGCTGGATGCAACATGTTTTTCCTGTCATGCAGAAAAATTATAATTGTTTAAATGGGAAAATGAAACCAACTAAACATTCCTCCCCTCCCCCCCCCCTTTTTTTTTCATTCTCACCCTATTCCAAACATAGGGTCATTTATTTTGCCATTTTGCAAAGTGCAGTTAAAAAGGAAAAAAAATAGTGAACTTCTTTAGAATAAAGGAAAAAGTAGAACAACAAAGATTTAAATTTTTGAAAGTTAAAGGAATTGAAAATATTTTTAAAATGTTTGAAAAGCATTTTTAAAAAGTCATTATTTTCACATAACGCAGCAATGTTATTTTTTTCAAGTAACTTTAAGTAAAGTTGTGCTATAAGCTTTTAAAGGTTGGCCCATCTAATTACTTGTTAAAAACCCAAAAGAGGAATGTCTCATCCTGACTGTAAGATAAATGAATAAATAAAAAGACAACGTAGCTATTGATTTGTGCAACAGTTCGTCAATAAACTATAATCACTTTGTATGCAGCTCATATGAATTCATTGAATTCAGTTGCTTCCTGAAGGTCACATGAGCTGCATTTAAATTTGAATACTGGTATGATACAGTTATCAAATACAAAGCCTAATCACAGCCTTCAAAAAATTTTAACTTGCAAAAGATCATTTTTAGAATCAGCAGTAAGAAAAGGCTGACAGTATGGCTTTTATGCTTGCACACCTATTGCTAAAGTAATGGCTTTTAAAATGATACTATCATTAAATATATGTGCATTGATCAGTATTATTTGGATTAATTGAATTTCTCCAAATCAAATTCAGTCTTAGCTTGTTTCCTTTTGCACACATTGTTAGGATGATGGAAAGTAACTGCTACACTCCGAAACCTCAGAGTGAGGGAGTTTAAACGGAAACATTGATATATTCAGTGGGCACAGCATTGTCCTCAGCTACACATTTGTCATTTCTCATCAGTATTTTCTGCTGAGGCTGCAAGTGGCAGCATTTTTTACTTCCTCTTTTTATATTTTACTCACCCACAGCGTTTGTCCCTGGAGCATGGCAAATAATTAATCATGATGAGAAGAGTGAAGGATGCTCTCCATTCACTCTTTACCCTTCCTCCACTCCCCCTGCTTATTTTCAGTCTTCATCAGCAATCACTCATAGTAAGGTTAGAGATGGGAATAAGAGTATTTAGTGATATATCTTACTAAACTTTTGAATCATTGTGGTTAGAACAGCGGTTAAAGTCTCTCTATATATATTTTGAATAAGTTCCTTATGCTGGTCCCTAAGCATGAGGTTTCAAGAAATTGAGGTGGGATTCACTGTTCCTTTTCACCCAGTCACTTTTGTCCAGGTTTGTGCATGGTATTAAAAGCCTCTGTAATAATCTGTCACTTCACCTTAGTATTAAAACTGGAGATATCTGAGCAACTTGAGGAAGATAGCTCAGTATTAAGCTCATTAAACAGATGAAGAAAGTGAAATGTTTGGAGCAGAGGGTACTCTGATTAAAAAAGATTTTTTTTAAAAAAAAGGAAAATAAAACAAAATTCAGTAATATCCAAGAACTTATGTTATACATCTAACACTTCTACACCGTTAATGATAGGCAAGGCTGTGCAAAGGCACTGAAAACTTCCCATACAAGCACACACTGGGGATATCCCACATGTTTCTGCTTTGTAAAGAGAGCAATTGCTGAACCAGCAGTAGTTAGATACTACAGCAAGGTTCCACCAGAAAGATAACAAGCAGTGCAGTAGGGCTGTGATACTATAGAAATCTTTACAGTATCGACAGGATTGCTAGAATTAAAGCAAATGTCCTCAGCACCAACTGTCTGCTGTGGACAAAACTTTGACTTGGAGAATTTCACTTAATGTGTTGCCAGTTAACATAAACCTTTAAATACTGATTTGGGTATTTAGAAGGACAGACAAAAGTTAAACACACACTTTGGGAAACCCCTTTGCTCTGCTTTCTGTAGACTCAGCTTCAGCACAACACATTTCCTTCCCCTGTGCTCAGCTCCATGCCACTTGGTTTTGCCCACATTGTCACTCATGCCCTTCCAGGTCCTTCGTGGAGGCGAGAGGTGGTACGGGTTGGGGTCAGGGCCCAGTAGTTTCTATCTGCTACTCCTAGCTCCTTACTCAATTCTTGTGCAAGAAACTGCTGCAAGACTTCAGAAAAGTATCCACAGTGAAGGTTTCATCCTCAACACTTTCTAGAGTGCTTGGGCCATGACTGCCGCAGGCAGCATGGATTAGCCAGGTGTCCCAAGGGCACGGAGCGGTGAAGCGCACACATCTTTGATAACGTAGCTGGAGAAAACAGATCTCTTACTTTTTTATTTTCTTATTTTCCCCTGAATTACTTAAATGCTGGGTTTGGAAAGGAAATAAAACTGGAATTTTTAGTCAGTGCTCTGAACTGGGTCACAGCAAAGGTAAATCCAAACCTTGTCTCCAGCATCTGCTGCTGGGGCCCTCTGGCTCTCCACAGTTTGGGAACAGCCTGAAGAAAGTTTGGATCAGCTTCAGCTTGCATAACAGCTCTCTGCAGCCTCTCCTTCCTTGAGTTTCTTTTTCAGCTCATTCATACATTTAGAAAAATCAAGCCCGATTTAACTATGACGCGTGTATGAAAGAGTACTTCCTTTTTACTTAAATTTACAGCCAGCTCTTTTTTATAAAAAAATTTTCCACAAATGGTGCACATAAGTCTTTGCATGAAAAAAGCAGATAATCATTGCTCTGTCGCCATCTTTGTGCCAGACTGTAGGCACCTTTATCATGTTACTTCTCAATCTTCTTTTTCAAACTGAGGAACCCTTAGGTACAGAAACTCTAGTTCTCTTTTTCTGTACCTTGTTTCTGATCTGTTTCCCATCTTTTAATTAGGTGTTAACCCACAAAAGACTCTTCTCTTAGCCTCTGGCTGCTTTTGGCAATAGGGCAGGTCCACCATGGTTATGTGACTTGAGGAAGTAGTGCTATAGGCCACTAGGAGTGACTTTGTAGAGCAAAATAGGTGGTGTCAAGGGTCTGACATGCACACGCATTGCAAAGGAAAAACCCTAGTCTAGTCTCAAACCAGTTAGCAATGCATTCCCGGAGTCTAGTTTAATTTCATTCAAAAGATTCTCAGTTCATGCAATCCAAAATCAGTCTGTGATGCACACCAGTGCAAAGTAAGTGGCAAAAATCATGAAATTTGCTTCCAAATTTTTCCTGGTCTGAACTAACATAGTTATGGCACCACATCCTCTATCAACTTAATTCACCTTTGGTATGGGTTTGCTCCCCTAACCAAAGAATTCCAGGTTTGTAAAGAATTCTCTCCTCAACCCGCAAAAAGCTAGGATTATTCTCACTTTGATATGTACATATTCACCTTGTTATTAATTTGTCACTTTCTATTCCTTTGGTACCCAGTAACTAATTCAGCTAATAAATTACATATTATAGTACATAATTCAGCAATTCCTTTCTTTCAGTTGCTTTAGAATTCTGCATGAATATTGCCAAGTGCTGAAGATAAGTAAAAAAGACTTATTTGTCTTTTTTACTTATTTGTTTTAAAGGGTATTTTAGAAGTATTTCAGGCTATTCCTTAGATTTCTTCCACACAAAAAGGTTCTACTCTAGAAACATTTAGTACAAAGGCTCATTCAACATTTTTTTCTTGTAGCCTTGTCATCCCTTAGCACTTCTTTTAAACTCAAATTGTATCAATATCGTTCTCTGGTTTCTGTTTATAATGCTTTGAGAAAGTTTTTGCTCTTTTTTTTTTTCCTGGTTCATTTTTATGACTTTAGCAGTCAAATCAAATGTTAGTTCTTGACTAACAATTTTATTTACCAGACCTTATGCTCTTCTCCAATTTACTCCATTAGATATGACTTCTCTCTTTGGAAGGATGCTTTGTCATTTCTAATAAACTCTTGCAATTTGCTGTTTGAACATGCTTTTTCATTTATTTATTAGTGCTTTTTAAATCTTCTTTAGCAGGTGATAAATATTTACTCTTCTAATATCAGCATGTTTAAACAACTTTGATGCTATTTCAAATGGTTTATTCTTTTAGCTGCTCCTCATATTTTTCCTCTCTGCATACATTCTCATATCGTTTCAAAGTCACTTTTTGTTTTTTTCTTTTTTCTTTTAAACTACTACATGGTTGCTGAATTTGAGGTCATTAGCATTCCTACTGAGGACTGGGTCTTATGTCTTGTACCATGCTCCTGTGCTTTACTTAGACTCACCTGAAAACTCTCTCCTCTTAGGGGTTGCCTTATTAATCATTTCGTGAAGGAGTCATTTATGGTTTCTACAGTTGTTTAGCCTAATAAAGATGAGAGATTTGAGCCTTTCTTTGATGTTTCCTCTAACGACCCTCAAATCTCCCTTTTGTTACAGTTAACTGACATCTGGAATTAAAATTTTTATCCAAGGTGTTTTCTTTCTTCTTTATAAGTCTTTCCTCCAATATAGATCTTATACTTGGGATCCTTTGTTGATCCTCAGAAGGAAAATCCCTATAGATTAAGTGTCGATGTTCACTCGCTCAGAAATCCTGAGCTGGAAGATGAAATAAAATCAATAAATAGCATCACCCCGATGGCAGGGCTTGGGAGAAACCCCTGCTCCCTTTGCAGCTTCCGCGTTGTCCTGCGGGGGCCGGGGACACCCCAGCAGGTGGCAGAGCTCTGCTGTGCTCCTGGGTTTGGGAGGCCTGGGCAGAGCAGGGCAGGGGTGATGCTCTGCCGAGAAGCCGCACCGTGTCCCAGCCATATGCAGAACAGATGCCTGCTCGCCCTGCTGTGCAAAGCTACTTGTTTAATAAATACTATGTCTGCACGCACACATTAAGCATGCATTGTACAGCAGTGAATTTACAAAGGTCTTTCTACCTCTTCCCTTAGGCTGTCTGCCAGAAACAGTCAAATGCAGTTCAACATTTTCTCTATAGCCTGACCCCCACATAACAAATATAAACCAGCATTTGACCCAACCTCCTCCAGCCTTAGAGTGTTTAACTATTAACTACTCTCTGAATCATGGAAGATTTTTGTCAACAGCTCGTGTCCTGTTCTAGCCACTGTGTTATGGCAGGATCAAGTGCTGTTTTAAGGGACACTACTCTCAGGACACGACAGCTGTCTACGTGACCTCCCTGAGCAGGGAGATGGCAGGGATCTGTGTGCACATGCACTACTCACACTATGGAGAGCTCAGTGTTCAATGGATGGCTCCCTTGAACCTCTGATGCTTCAAGCCAAGATAAGGACAAGTCGCAGGCTCCAGCAGGACATCTAGCTTTTGTACATGAGCAGTACATCAGCTCCATTTAACCAAGCGTGTTAAAAGCCAATTATGCTAGAATAGTATTCAGTTAGAGATTACAGTTATACAAGATATTCAAGAAAGCAGTAGTTACAACTAGTTCTAAATTGTCTGAATGATATTCAGATTAGCTATTTAAACATCCTTTCCTAATCCTGCCCTATCACATATAAGAAAACTCAAAAGGAATAATATATACAACTAAAAAGCTTTGGGGAAATAAATAGGCAGATATTTGGAAGATGTGTCACATGCAAGGCCATATCAAAATCTGTGGAAGTTATCAACTTTGTTTCAGTGATTATAATCCAGTACAGATTCCCTCTGCTATAGTTGTCTACTCAGTCTTCTACTTCAGGAGAAGAAACAGTAAATGACTCCGTATACAATGGAGCATGCAATGGAAACATTATAAACCAGAAAGCTGGAACTTTCCTGCACCACAAATCAAACAATTTCTTTCCTTCTTCTCCAATAAGGAGGACTGTAGGCTTTCTAATCCAGGATGATTGAACAGATATAAGATTCTGACTAGTTCTGTTACCACAAAAACAAAGTGGAATCACACTAACAGATCTAAGGATGTTTAAAAATCTAACAGAAAATTGAAAGCCATTCTGGAAAGAGGAATGTCCAACCAGACTTTTTGTCAGTGATAATGTGCAGACTTAAATTTGCATAGTTCCTGTTAAACAACTGTTGACAGAACTAACAGTCTGCAAGGACAGGAACCCAATTAAGCAGAGATCATTTCAAGGACTAAATAATTGGTGGTGATCACCACCATGTGCTACTGAAAGACTCTCAGTAACTGAGGTTAAGAAATTGATAGCAGGGAAAATAGTCCAGCTACATGTAAGAGCACTCATTTACAACTTCCATTCCCAAATTTGCTTTGCAGTGTCGAACAAATTTGGCTTACATCTATCTCAGTTCCCCAATCCGCCCAGAGGAAGCAACTGCTGTTCTCTCCTGTATATGGAAATATTGTGAAGAGCAAAGATAAACCCATTAAAAACTATAGGGAACTTAGGATACCATGCTGTGGTACCAGAGTCCCCACATACCATGCAAAACAAGTATTTGTTTTTAGAGCCCAGTCAAGGTCAATCCACCTCAATAATAGCAGAGTTTAACTTTCCACCAGAGGACAACTGAATGAACTACCAGACTCTTAAATTACTGAACCAAATTCTGATCATTTTAAGTTAATAAAGTTCATGACAATGCCATAGCTACAATTATACAGGAGTCAACTCCTTTTGCTAGATATGAGAACAGAAGGTAGGCTCTCACAAAAACACCTCTGATCCGTGTGCTTCCAATGTTTCAGTTCCTAGGAGTCATCATATAATAATATTAATGTAGCTATATTCTTGCCTATCATTTTCCTTAGAGTTTTATGCAGTATCCATTTACTATCTTCTTACAGCAGAACCCGACAATAGAAATAGACACCCTAAATCAACTGATTCTTCTCCAATAAAAACAGTTCCCTAGACCCAGGCCTTCATACCCAGGCATTTACAGAGTAAACATTTTGTAGTTCCAGGGAAGCCAGGTGACAGAGGTGAACCTATGCGTTCAATCTTAGTTTCAAAACATGCTGACCAGGGAAAACATTTGTTCCCTTCCCCCCACCATTTAAAAGTTTCAAACACTGTTAAATAAAAAGGGAGTTTCTGCAACTTACACAATATTTTCCCTTCTCCTCCTCTTCCAAGGAGGAGGAAGCTCCTCCAAGCTGGTCAGTCAGAGAACATGGACAAAGCCCCAACAGTCTGCATGCAGAAGAGCAGCAGGTTTTGTTACGTTCTTGCCAGTGATGCTATAGATCTCCTAGAACTGAAATGGAGTGCAAGCCTTCTTTCTTTATCACTCCAGGATGCTCCACATCAGAGACGATTGCCTCTGCTCAGCAATTCTCTTCAGAGAAACAGCAAGAAAAGACAGCTCCAAACAAACACGGATGATGCTTTCCACAGACACATCTCTATTTCCTACTCTTCAATTTAAAGGACTATATTTTACCTGCTGTTCTTCCTCCAGCTCCGGGGAACCTGGATCTGGCAAGTGACCAGCTGTTCCAGGTAGCTACTTTTTTTCCAAGCTCACAGCAGCCCAGCTGCAGCTAAGCTGCAAGTGTGATGATTTAATAGGGAGAAGCAATAAGAGTTTGCTCTGGCGTACACTGAGGGTGGGAACACTGGGAGAGGACTGACGTACCAATGCCTGTATAAGGCCTTGTGACAACTAGTAGTTGTCTCAGTGGTTTTACAAGTATCAGTTGTATTTACTCTAGCTGAAGTGTTGCAGTCTGCAGTAAACATTCAGGTTTCCTGTGACAGCTTCCCAGTGCAGCATTCCTAAAAGAGTCAACACCCTCAGTCAGGATCAAGGCTTCATCATGGTAGATACTAGATAGATACTGAAGATGACATCATCCCAACCTAAAGACCTGGCAAAGATAAAGAGCCACTTAGATAATGGTAATGTTTCTGGAAGGGGGAAAAAACAAATCCAACCATGCCCCCTCTCGGCTTCTACTAAAATAATGACTATTGTGAAGGGGGATATTTAAAACATTGATTGCAGCATACACATAAATGAAATCAAGACTCACACACAGAGCCAGGAAGTTCTTTAGACAAAGTCTGCAAGCTTCTGCCTGTCATAATCTTCTTGCCTTCTGATTAGAGTCAAGAAAATAGCTTATCGTTTTTCCTCTTCTCTAATCTACCACTATTTGTAAATGTGTTTTTCCTCCCTCCCTCCTATCTTTCCAGTTAGTTTTATTTACGTAGACATGCCAGCATGGTAAATTTCAGACCTATAATTTGTGGCTTCCTGGCTTGGGGATCATTCTGAAATCCTTCCCATGCGGCTGTTCCTCCAGCTAAATATTTACACACACATACGTTGCACATAACTTTTACTTATGTACATGGGCAAGGGCTCAGCATATTTCACATAATTTTTCAGAGTCTACATATGTTTCAGATCATGACAACACACTGAAAATATGTGCCTACAAAACACATTTTAAATGTATTTATACAAAACAGTATGTGCTTACCCTTGAGGTGTTTTCTATATATAGAAGTCTATATATTAGATTTCCTGTCCTCATTCTCTGTCTTCAAGATCTTCTCTTGTTATTTTGGTTTCCATTATGGGTCAGCTGTACATTATTATTCCCTGGCACAGAATCAGTTCAAACATGAATTCAGATAAAACATACATACATGATAGAGGAACCCTGGAAATATCCCCTAAAGAAACATCATTTTCCTCAGTTCAGTAACAGTGATGGTGTGGGAGTGAGCAGCATTATTCTGCCCAGTGTCTACTAAGAGAACACAGCTGATAGGTGTTGAATGTATCATAAAGAAGTGGAGTTATAATTGACCAGCTGACTGCCATCATATTTAATACATACGTGTTTTAAATCGCTTCCAAAAAAATTACTAGAATATTCATCTTTGTCTACTTAGGGTGGTTTTAACAGTCATTCAGCTCCAACACGTCTTTAATTGATCATTTTAGCTTATGTATGAAGCCAAAATGCCTGATGGCAAGTTGGAAGATATTTATAACAGGTTTTATTAGCCTAGCCCTGCAATAAGCTACATGCACTCTGATTGTCGGATGTCAGTCATCCAACTCTGAATAGGAATGCAGGTCTACCTAAAGAGTAGTGGCTAGTTCTTGACTGCTTCACAGTTTTGAAAGTATTTATACTTTGCAGTACGATAGTGAAATATTACTTTCCTTGCTGTGACCTTACTTTTCATACCGCTGAGAGAGGAAGTGACACAGGCAGGCTGCAGCAGAAATGGCATCTGCACTCACAACTTGCAAGATCCCCAGTTAACTGCTGTTCGCCCTTGGAATTGCCTTCCCCTTCCTATGAAATACAAAGCATGTTCAGGTGTAAATATGGCCACAGCCTGAAAATACTCATAATCACACTAAAAACAGATGAGATTTGACAGAATGACTTTGGGTCCTCCAAAGGCTTCAGACTAATCTTATAAATTTGAGCAAACCCCCAGAAGTCAATAATGTTTCCAAAGTGTATTCACATATTGACAAATGCTTACAGGGCCAGGGCCTAAATTAAATGGATTCTACAAGCCTTACTACACTCTGGATTTACAGAAGATGACCTACTCAGCTTACACAGTTATGTTCATTATTTCATCATCATCATCTTGAATGGATTTTTATTGGACATCTGTGTTTTGTATGAATATCTGTATTCATCCGGAAAGGACAATAAATCTTCATTCTCCCACTGTAAAAGTCTCTGTCAGGGAGCAGAAGCAAACCCACACAACTTAGGCTGTCAAACACCATGAAAAACAAATAGTCAACAAGAAAGCAAACAATTTCTGAAGAATCCCTAAACCAGGCATTTATACATGAGCTGCTTCTCAGACAATTACAAACAACAAGTTAATCTGTAAGATTCAAAGCCTCTTTGCAATCTATTTGTGATAAAACCAAAGAGAGGGCTGAGCTGACCAGCAAACCCAGTCAGTGATAGCCACCAACAACTCCTCAATAGCTGAGCTAGTCAAATAGTTATTATTTTGCTCTCTCACAGCAGAGCCATAAAGATAAAAGCCGTACACCTGCCTGCCCAACCAGATTGCAAAGCCTTCTGCTTGTACAGAAACTGTAATATTGGGGGGGGGGGAAAGATAAAGAATAGAGCAACAAAACATTGTCTGAAATTCCAGATAAGGGCTAGCCATTTGCAAAGCTCCATTTGAATTAAAGTTATAGTAAATCACGTGAGCATGTGTTGTAACATACAATTTGGTAGCCACTACCCACATGCATGCATTAAAGCTGTCATCTTGGCCAAAACCAGCAGAGACTGATCTAGAGCTTGCCAGGGTCACAAACACGAGCTGCTGCAGTTTATAGTGAAGCAGCAGATCTCCAGCTGGACCTCTAATGCCCTGGTATACTCTGTGAACCAGAGTAAGGAAGCTTCAGCAGGCAAGCACCAATAGAGACAGTGCATCCAAGAGAAGAAAAAGTCTTTCTTAGGGACAGATTTTCTGTACAGGACAGCAAACATAATGCCTTGGGGTGCCAAGGCTAGGAAGTCACTTTGTGCTGATCTCATGGAAGTCAGCAGCTGTCAGGATCAACAGTGCGTCTGCTCTTGCCTCACATAGCGTCAGTGCTGGTGTGGATGGACTCAGCAGACCTGGAACATGCTTTGGCATAGTGTATCCTCCTCTTTGCACTAATCTACAAACCTCTTAGTGGATCTTCAGCAACTCCCAGGGCTGTCGGGCACAGCATCTCATCAAAAATTACAGAATAACCAGGCAGACACTCGGGCTTATCCAGCCACTGTCCAGTGCGTAGGATGGCAAGGAGAAAAGATCATTGCTCCTCCACCAGCTATGTCCCAGGGCTCTCGGGAAGCAGAGCCTGGCAGTTACTCCAGCCACTTCCCACAGTGTGCTCTCAGTCTAGCGGAGAGCCACAGACACCAGGAGAGCGATCGTGCCTTGAAACAGAGTAATCACTCAAACTCTGGGCTAGACTCTCTCTCACCCACTGAATACTTCTTCCTAAAGAAAAGGCTGCAACTCCTAGTAGGGTCATTGGAAAGAGCAATGTACTGATGAGGAGCCATTTCTGGCAGTGAGAAGGCAGAAGGCACAGATGATGGCAAAATGTATGTCTGGCAGAGAAAGGTTTGAACATGCTCTGGTTGCACAAGTCTTTCTGATGAGTGTCCCTGCTCATACTCCAGCTTTGATTCCCAGTGCTATTCAAGTATCAAAGAGGCAGAGACTGATGTCCTCTTCTTCCCCCTCCCCCCTCCAAAATAAAAGCAATAGGAGCTCTCAAGCCAGAAACTGGTTGGCCAGTGATTTTTTTTTTTCCTTTCCTAAAATATTTGCCACGTTTGAGACTTGTTTTAAGCTTGGAAGGGAAATTCAGATCATTGTTTTATCCAATTTTTATCCAAGTCTAAAAATTAATGGAAAAAAAAAATGTTAGGTTAAATTCTTTGCTAATAAAACTGAACATAGCTCCATCTAGTTTCTCCTGTTCTTGTAATACCATAATTTGACTCAGTCTCTGATATAACAATTTTAATCCAGCATAATTCACTATTTCTATTAAATCTGCTCTGTGTTTCTTCAGAGGATTAATGAGTCTTTACTACAAAAGGAATTAAAATAAACCTTTTTAAAAAATGTTTAAGTGGTGCCTGATAGTCTACAATCTGTCAAGTTAAGCAAACGGGGTAGGGAGAAAGCATACATTGTAAATAAGGCAATTACAAATCTAATTTCTACAATCTGGAAAGAAGCCAGGATCTAAGTGTGAAGGCTCAAGAGGAAAATCTATAAATTCCTTCAAGTGAAAGTCCCTATTTAAAAAAGCAAGGAATATCAGTTTTAGAAAGGTCATAAGGTCACAACAGTTTTTTCAAAGCACAGCTCTAAATGTCAATTTGACCCCTTTTTAAAGGCAGAGACAGATACAGCTGTACTTGGAGCATGACTCTTATGCTAGAAAAAGAATAGCAATGATTAACGAGATGTTTTGCACTCAACTTTGTGTTAACAGCAGTGAACAGAAATTAAAATATTTTTAAGATTTTCAATAAATGCTATAATCCAAATGATTCCGAAAATTTATTGCTGCATATCTTCAAATAGTTTAAAGAAACAAAAGCCTAAGAGAAATATACCTTTTCATATAGCTATAAAGTAGCAACTTGCACATGAGCTGCATCATTAAGAGTGTTTTTACTTAAGCCTGGTTTTATTCTCTTTCTAGGTAAGGACTTGCTGTGCGCGCAGGGAAATGTGGCAGCTGGCAGACCTGGGCTGGACTATAGTTTACAAGTCTAAGCTCTTTGGGACGGGTGGTAGCAAAGGTGACACCATGATTCTGAAAAATGGAGCCGACAAGTCAAGCAAGTAAATCCCCTTCTCTGATAAATCTTATGGGATAAGAAAAGTTTAAACATGGGGATAGCTCAAAAGCACATGAGTATGTATATACCTACAAACACATGCACACACACACGCACACACACAAATAATTGCATAAAGCTGAAGCAAATCCCATGGAAGCTAGGAAATAAAACTGGGAGGTTTACTTTGCAACAACCTTAGCATTTTGTTCATATACTAAACAGAGTGTTTTGACTAACTGGCAGAAAATAAACTGAGGAACTCTGTGCTGATAAACCATGGGTAAACTGTTGCATCTCCTAGTTTTCAACTGGAGATTAATTGAACCCAGACACATTTCACCATAAACAAGTACTGGCATTGGAACCAAAAAGACAAGACAATTTCTTTAACATATTCCTATAGTCCATCAAGTGTTCATCACTTACATTGCCAGGATATGGTAGTACGGTGTCAAAGGTGACAAACACACATGTGTCAATAACAGTATTCTGATATCTTGCTCTGTTCCGCACAGCAGAGGTACCTGGTTCTGCTTTCCAAGGGAAGCAGAGGTACAATGTGCAGCCACGTTCAAGGAAGGGAAAGATCTAGCTTTAACTCTCCAGAGTCCTGGAGCATTATATTATAATACAATACATTGATCCTGCTGCTTAATTCTATTGACCTTGCACACAACTGTACACACATGTTAAAGTGACTATAAAGTAGATACAAAATGACCTAGCAATGTTTGACGTGCTTTTTCTACAAAAAGGCAAAAAGCTAATTCAAAAGCCTTGTGGCAAGTTCTCCATCCACTCTCTGTTACTCCGAATCAGAAAGTTGACAGATCCTCCAAGAAAAAGATTTTGCAAGAACAAAAGAGTCCTGGCAGAAAACTAGTGGTTACTTCTCGCACAAAGTCACTATAGCACCATAGGAATGTAGATAGATTCAGATAGCTCCAGCTAGGCAAGTTGCCACTTTTCAGCCAGCATATAAGAGCATCCCCAGGATGCTCTGAGCTGCAACGTGGCTCAAGCAGAGAACAGACACCACAGCCACCTCATTTGTAGGTTTCTGCATACCTTGAACAACAGACATTACTGATTTTTAGTATATCAAATTATTATTCTCTACTATTGCCGTTTTGTTCTGTATATTATTATCCCCTCTCAAAATTAAAACATAACTCCTTAGTCACAGGTTGCTCCCACAAATAAATTACCTATTTAATATTTTTATATAGTCTATTTTCCACAGCACGAGTGATGTTGAAATTGCCCTAATTAAAATATTTCCATTTATTTGCATGGTAATTAGTACTTATCATTAATATGGCACTTCACAAATTCCAAGTGCTTTAATTGCATATAAATAGATTTTACAAAAGCTTCTCCAAGAACATATCTAATGCACAAACTCAGCTATTGCTTCTTAAAATAACTACCACCTTCACATGTGAATCCTAAAGAGGATAATAGTGATGGGCCTGAAGAAGCATATGTTACTTATGGAAAGAATTAGCAGTCTATAGAGGAGATAAAAGACAGACAGCCAGGCAGTGTTTAGTGTTGATATGGAAAAGCAGATGGCTCAGTCTTTAGAGTGGTCAAAAAGATAGAGTCTATCCCACTTCCAGTCATACTTTCTGCTATCAAGGGCTGTTGTACACATGTGGAAACGAAGTCCCACATCTCTCAGACTGCTTTCAGGAGACTATTGCCATCCTTCTTTCACTTCCTCCTCTTCGGAGCTTTTTACAGTCTTAATATGCCAAACCATTCAGGGCACTTTCTGCTGCTTTCTGGAGAGCCTGGCCTCTGATGACTTGAACTGTATGGGGAATTCTTTTTGCAATGTAATTCTGTCACTGTGTTTCCTCAAACAGTTTTTATTTCTGGGCCAACTAACTCATTAACAAACACGAGTGTGTGTACTTTTTTATTTCTCAATTTATTTTAACAAGGAGATTAATATCTGTAGAAAAAGAGACTTCCCTAACTGCTGAGGTCGCTTTTTGTTAGCCCACAAATTATTTTCCTTTTTAAAATTTCGGAATCAAAATAGTAATGGGGGGGAGGGTTCTTTCACTCTATTGCTTCAAAGGAAGTGATGTAAGAGAGTAGATTTGGTAGCCATGCTGGTGTGGTTTATAAAGACTAAGGTATGGAGGTATCATTCTGATCTCAGTTGAAGAACAAGAAATACAAAGCCATCTCTAGTATTTCCTTTCATTTAGAGGGAAAAAAAAGTATTTTCCTCAGAATAAATAGCTATGTTTTTTCCAAGGTTCTGCAGATGTTTTTACTGAAGCAAAGACAGAGGTAATCGCAGAAGATGTTTTTATTCTAGATAAGTGTAAAATTGCAAAAGGATTGATTTTGAATGCAATTTCTTGCTGCTCTTTTTTCCTACATGGTGCTGCTGAGTTGAATCATCTCATACATTTACTCCATTGCCGAAGGCTCCTTTAAACCTGAAAACATCTTTATAGTTACAGAAATTTGAAGTGCATAGGGTTGTTTTTATCCAGATGGACCTGAAAGGACTTGATGAACTTTACCAAGATACAATTATATAGGCCCTACTCACATCCATGAAGAGTCATAAGGGTGGAAAAAAAAAAGACTTCAAGGGATCATTAAGTCTGTTCCTCCCAGCAGAATCAATTATACTTGGGCTATTTTTGACAGATAGTTGTCTAACTTGTTTTTAAAGACGTCAAATAATGGAGATCTATAACTTCCTTAAGCAGTCTAAGCCAGTGCTCAACTCCCATTGCCATTAGATAGATTTTTCTACTACTAAAAACTCTATTGCCATAATTTAAATTTAAGCTTATTATTTCTTGTCCGGGAGGGGGAGGGAAAGAAGATTTATGTATATATATATATATATATATATATAGCGATCTATCATGTATATTCTTATGACACCAATTCAGTCATCTTTCCTCAAGACTATGCAACGTCATTTTGTTTAATCTCTCCTCAAAGGCCAATGTCGTCCAAACAAAGGAGGACTAAGGAGCTGTCATCCGCTCATTAGGATTATCTGCTGTGCACTCCTGGTTATGCAGTGGGCAATGCCACTCTCTAAAATGACAGTCAGCAAAAATCTGTTGAGAACGAGAGCCCCTACCCTTTATGCTGTTCTGTTTCAGTCAGAAATATCAGCAATTTATCATCATTTCTCAGGTAGAATATTATTCATACCGGTATAGATACGTGGAGCTTGGTATAAACTCAGGAGAGAATTTGAATACCTGTTTTTGCACCTCTTTTCTGCTTTTGTGTGTATGTGTGTGGGGGGGGGAAAATCAATCATTTAAGCCAACAATAAGATTTCTGAAAAAAACTTTGCTTACTTTACTCCACTAGAAATCAAAGCGCTTGCTGTTGCCCTTTCAGTCTTTTGATCATATTATTACTACTATTTAATATGAAAGTGCCTAGAGGCCAACTAAAATCATGGATCCACTGGGCTCAGAACTCTGTAGGAAATGGCATGTTATAAAGAATGTATCATATAAACAGATAGGATAGAGTGGAAGAATGGAATAGGCCATAAAAACCAATTCACTTATTTGCCATGTGAAGGCAAATGAAAAATAAGCATGAAACATTGAAGTCCAGATCCAAGCAGAAACAGTCCTGTAAAGCAAATGGAGAGAATAAAACAAATGAACTAGCCACACCATTTTAGCTGCAGAAAAAGCGTACAGAGGTGTGTTCTGCAAGTCTGCTGCCTTTCCTTCTCCCCATTCCCTCCCCCACAACAAAACCCCTGTCACCTGTATTTTTTGTTTCACTCCAATAGCATGATCATCTCTTATTAGCTGGGAATTTTTCTAACATTAAACAATCCCTCGCTAGTATTGAGCTTCTGTAGGTAAACTTGTAAAATAAGTATTAAGTCTATGACAAAGATGACATTAGAGGTAAGTTACTGTTTTTTGGCTAGTAGCTGAGAGGAACCAAATCTTATAAGTCCCCTCCTGATTTTGAGAAGGAAGAAGGAAGCATATGATCCATCCAGCCTGAAGGAGCCCCAGCGCAGCTCCCAGGGCTTCCCCACGGAGCAGTGCTCGAAGCCTTACACTAAGCTGCACAGTAAGCAAACCCTATCTTGGGGAGGGGAGGTGGGAGGGAAGAAACATGAAGGATCATTATTGTAAAATAATTACACTTTTTAACTCAGTTGTAATATATTTCCTCTTGAATCATCTGAACGTAGTTTTAACTTACCACAGATCTAGAGTTCGCTCAAAAAATCACAAAGCTTGCACATATGAACCAAGAGGGTTTCCCCACTTCACTAAGGCTCCTTGCCCTTCTCCCTTTCTTACCCACTGCCCCATGAATACAGGAAAAGAGATTAGCAGCTGTCTGCTGAGGAAAACAACAGCCTAATAGTGTGCATCATTCATATGACTTGGATGATTCAGTTTTTCCGCGTGAACTTTACTGAAGACACACACAAGTGGTGCTTTGTGCATTTCTGAATCAAATGTGTAATTAATAGTCCTAGTACATATCAACACAATTTCTGTTCGCAGAACAGCTTTCCATCTAACATACAACAGTATATCTGCTGCCTTACAACAGCTCCAGTTTTCAAATTTATTAATAACTTTATACATCTCTGTTTACATACTACAGTATTGCCAGCCTTTAAATATCCGTTTTAAAGGGTTTTCAGAAGTCACATCATATGAGGCAATGAAAAGAGGATCTAGTGAAGAATTCATCATTTTGAAAGCCACCTGATGTGATGTGCATTGGTTTTAGAGTGGGAGGACTGGGACGGAACAGAAAAGCCAGATGTTGCAAGCATCCTGTTCTCTCAGATAGGGCAGCATGATAAGCAACAGCTTGTTTGTATCCAGTAAGTTTCTCAGAGCTACATTTTGAAAGTCCAAGATGCTTTCGTTGTCTAGTACCTTGTAGGAGGATAATATCAAAGTCCAAGAACTTCCGGACAGTGGGGGACTTGAGAGCAAATAAACATACCAATGCAAACACACACACATCCGTGGGGTATAATTTTGTTTTAGCACTGCCCAAAGACAAAGAAACGCCTGATTTTACTTCTCTAATCTCAATAGTATTTCTCCTTTGTTCATATATTCTCTTGAATTCCCTTTATCATCCTTTCATTACACACACACACACACACACAAAAGGTACTTAGCACTGCCTTAGAAAGAACTTCTTGCTAGACAAGCTACGTTTACTTAACAGGAGAAGTGCTTATTAATCCCAGAGACTAAATGCAGGATAACATGTACAATACAGTGCTCTTTGTGATCACAGCACTATCTACAGGAACACAAGTGTGACAACACAGAAAACACACCAGGTGCTTGGCTAGGGAAGGTGAGCTACAGCCAGCTATAGGAACAGCACAACTGTTGCCCACGTGCATGTGCAGCACCCACAAAACCACAGGCAATCTCTCTTAAGCAAAGGGTGAAGGCAGCAACAGATCCAATGGACTGATCATCATGGAAATTGCTCAGTACAGAGCAATTTCCCAGAGAAAAACAACAGAAATGCTGCTTGGCCTGGTGTTTTGATCAACAGATGAAGCCTTTGGGGTCACTTCATGTACCCCTTTCCGCTTAAGCATCACATTGGATTTTGTCTTAGGGGTGTGAGTATGGTAAGGGCATTAGAACCCTGAAAACCATGCTTCAGTAGCATTTTTTCTTCCCACTTGCAGCTTGTGGCCTAGGAATTTATTTTTCATAACTGACTTTCACTTCATTATAAGTTGTAGACATATTACTTACTTCCATCCAGAAGAGCTTGTGTCAAACCTGTCAGTCTGGTGCAGCTCTCACCTTGCAACTCTTGCCCTGAATCAAGGCTGCCAGACTTACCAGCCTCACCAAGATGTCTCCAGTCACATCCAGCTACATGAGCAGTGAGTGCTATGTGAGACCAGAGCACAGTCAAAGTCTTCTACATTTTGAAAAAATGTGAAATATTTCACTGGAAACTAGATGCAAGCTCACATTCACAAGAATAAACTCTTGGAGAGTTCAGAATCTTCAGTTAATAAGAGCTGGTTCAGGTTTTCTGAATTTTAAAATTCAGATGATGGTTTCTTTCATCTCCTATCATTTCTTGATAGTAAGAGGAGCATTTCTCATCACAAGTTTCCCATCACACACATGCCTCTTTGGCCAATCACTTGGAAAATGAATCATGACATTGAAACTTTAGCCACTTCCACATCCTGCCAGAGGATTTGTTCCCCCCGCCAACACAGACCATATCCATCACAAACACAGCAGCAATAAACCTCTGTGCATAGCAAGTCAAATGCGACTCTTGTGGCCAGGTTCACCCATGCATGAGTACCCCCTGGTGTCTCAGTACCTTGCTTACTATGTTTCTCAAACAACCCTAGCTTACTTACGCACTTCACCTTAATGAAGGCCTTTGTGCACAGCATTAGGTGAATCATTCTTGCTTCTTACCAGGAGCTCACACTTCGCCAAACCTTTTCTGTTTTTTAAATAACAGCTCCCTTGTATATTATCTGAATGTTAATGCCTGGCTGTGGAACACATCATCATTCCAAACTGCTCCTATGCCACCACAGCAAAACACACACTACAAAACAAAGAACAAAAAAGTCACATAACTAATCATGTTAGTCATTTATTCTGGGTTTAAATTTTCTAGTCCTAGATTCATTTGCTATGTAAGTATACTCATAAACTGCTTTTGATCTTCAGCATATTGGGACCATAATCACATCAATCAAATGCACACTTTCAAAGCAAAATGGTGTGGACTGGGTGTATGTATGACCCAGTGTGTCATGCCAGTTCCACCTCTCTCTTGTTGCTAATAGTTAATGAGAAAATAACATGGGTGGAGGAGGAGGAAGGAAGGAAATCCCCTGCTTGAATTCTTAGGGGAGTGGGAGGGAGGTAAGGGGAAAAAGGGGGGATGGCATTCAGTGCGAATGCTTTTACTAGAAATCCAGCCCACTCCTGAGAAAAAGCCTTGCAGCTTTTTCACAAAATGCCCAATGTGTGCCAGCAGGAGCCAGCATCATGAAGCTCATCAGGGCCTGGAGTTTCAAGGGTTAATGCTACATTTTAGCAATATGCTAGGAAAGCATTCCAGGCTGGGAAATAATTAGGTGCGCTCAATCTTAAAAAATGTGTATTTCCTGTCTTTAAGTTTATTACTTCTGAAAACTAGCTGAAAGACTATTCGTCTCCTCAGCAACTGAAAACATCCCAAATTTATATTTTTACAACTGAACCAGAGCTCCTTCGCATATCTTCTCATTAAGTTTTTCCCCAGCAAACCTAGGATGCTAAAGAAATTAAATTGCAGAGATGGAAAACACAAGTCCAAAAGCACACCCCAAAAAGGGTTGCCTGAGGTAAATTTTAGGGTCTTGCACTTAGCCCTGCTCAGAAATTCTCTGGGGAGTATTTGGAGCTCCCAGTTTTCCCAACACCACGTCCAGCAGCACCAACAATTAATAACTGGCACAAGGAGAAAGAGATTGCTGTCCTCACTGAGTCTCCAACTTGCCTTTTCTCCTCCCAGTACTGACAAGTAAATGAGAGGACAGCAGAAGAGGAACAGGCTAAAAGTGGAGCTGTGCCGTAGATCCACACCCATCTTCCCAAGAGGAGATGAAAATCCAGGCTTACAAAACTCAGGAGAAAGGAGAAAGGGCAGATCCTTCTTCCTCTAAAGTGGTAAGAGGTTGACATGTTTGGAGCTAAATGGTCAACTACTGCTTGGGGTGGTCTAAACTGCTTCAAAGAAGAATCTACACTGACATGACAGTTTACTAAATAAGGAGGAATTTTTAGATGAATCAAGAGCCTGGAAATTCTGTCTTGCAGGCAGCACTATTTATACCTGAGAAGTCTGGCCAAAGTTATCTCAGAAAATAAAACAAACTAGATAATGCTTTAAATTTTAAGAGTTTATAGCTATATTTGTTTATGCAATAAATTCCTGGACAGAAGTCCCTTGGCCTTAATATAGGGAGGAGAAGGGCAGAAAGGAAGAGGGAAGAGTAAGGAAAGGGAAATAATATTTGCAGATCATTTATTTTGTTCTCATTGTACTCAGTTATGTCAACTTCCTACCAGAAACAAATGGTCAAGAGCTTCACCAGAAACTTTGGTGTGTTCACTGGGACAATCAGAGGGCTTGGGGAAGACAGTCTGAGCTAGAGCTGTGCTACGGTTAGGAAAAATCTTTGTTCAGGTTCAGCAGGGGGGAAATTCAAATGCCACAGTTGCTCTATAAAAAACTAAGATCTGAACTATTGCCTCTCTTTCCACTATAATGTAATAAAACCAAGTAAGTGTTCCAAGATGCAACTACTAAGATTTGGTTGATCACTTCACCACGGTGGAAATCCTTAGACAAGTTATTTTTCTTAAGATTGAAAGTGGTTGAGAGTTGTTTTTATTATTGTTTTCCAGTTTACATATAAACCTTTAAGACTATTTGTGACTACCTGTCAGTATTAAACTTTTCACTGGAAATGCATGAGGGTTTCATGAGAAATATTTGTACTAGAAACAGTTGAACGGGGGGGGGGGGGGGGGGGCGGGCGGGAAGGAGGAGGAAAGCACATTAATAAATACCATTGAAAAGCATGCACTTACTTAGAAAGCCATTAAATACTCACTGGTATTTACTTGGTTTGGAGTGTGGCGTTTTCTATGGTTCTTAATAAATATTTTCTAAACAAAAAAGCCTTGGGGCTTTTTGTCACGAGGGTCTTTGACTTATTACCTGCAAGAGTACTTCCAGAGCAGACGCAAACGCTCCGCAGCCAAGCGCCGGCTGCAAGCGCAGCCCAGCAGCATCAGGCTGCTTCCTCGGCACCTCTTCGGGGTTGCTCCGTGGTTTTGCTCCAACGATTCTTGCTCTAACAGTCCAACTCTGAAGGAGGGCAACGCTCACACACAGGTAGAGGCAAAACGCATCTAACACGCTTTGCTTGAAGTGGAACTCCAAGTTGGATTTGGTTGTTGTCTGATTCTTCGGCTGCCACCTGGTTGGCGAACTGCCACCACGTGCGGTGAGCTCTTATTCTCAGAGGCCAAGGAGCACGCAGAAACTGCAGTCATGAACTGGCCACATGGATTTTCCCCACAAATCAGCACAGTACCATTTTTATGGTTAATTCTTTCATCTCCATATCCCATGAGCAAGCCCTTAAGCACCTAAAAATAGATATCTTTTCCCTCTCCCTTAAGGGTACATTAGGTTGATTCCATAACCACTTAAGTCAGTGGCTTTCATTATCCTGAACAACAACTGTGAGGTGGCCACACAGGGAGGTTTAAAGAGAAATGTTTACATCTATTCTATGTCATACTAAAACAAACACATTTCTCCCACTGGCAGGAACTGGAGCACACCCAAAGGTCTGTTTCTTTCCTCCACTCTAATGTAATCTTCATTTTTCTTCCTCCTAGAAAAGTATGTGTGATGGACAAATCTTGCCTGTTTCATATTTAGCATTTGAAAAAATCATGATTCTTTTTAAATAATATTGGCCAAGCAATATTATAATTAAATTCAAATTTCCATTTCTGGACCAAGCCCAGAATAAATCAAACTAACTCATCTTTTGGACCACTGTGTGAGGCCCTGTGGGAAATTACACAGTCTAGCCAGTTACTACCACAAAAGAAGTTAAAACTATTGGTTACATGCTTGCCCTCGCTGTGCAGGTAACAACATAAAGAGGGGTTACTATTTTAAATCAATACAGCAGCAGCATAGGCAGTGGATTTTGGTGAAATTATGTATTAATAGTGGCTTTTGACTGCTTTTGTCATGCATCTTACAGCTCATCTGCCATGCATAAAGCTATATATAACCACTTTGAATGACTTCTCATTTTTTTCTTCAATGCCACACAAATGGAGAAGCAGAAACAAATGGGCATGTAGCACTTGTTTTTTCTCTGCAGAGCTACTGCTCCATTTCTGGAACAGTGAAAGAACACAGACCCCTACAGGGAGACTAGCCCTGCTCCTCCTCCTCTGTTCTCCAAACTGCATGTTTTTGGGGTGCTCCATGCACATTTTAATTTGAGTTTGTGCCTTTCACAAGGGCTCTTGTCCATTAAAAAACCTTAGGGTCTACAAGTTGACAAAAGCATTTTTAGCTGGTGTCCCAAAACTTGAAGTGGGTGCTTCATAAGGGCAGCAAGTACACATTCAGACCAGAGAAGAAAGAAGTCACACAGTTCTTGGCTACAGCAGAACAAAGACAGTTTACCCCCAAGGACCCAGTTCATCTTTTCAATATAGCAAAAGCATTTTAGTAGAGGTTGCAGTAGGAATTGCAGTGGAAGCCAAGGTAGGGTGAAAGCATTTCTGCATTTAGATAGTGCAGAAATGGAGCAAAGCCAGCATCCAACTGCCATGTCAGATACCAATCCTACAGGCAAAGACCACTCTGAGCATTCATGCACACAGGAGGAGTCTTGCTGCCCAGCTCATGCAAGAGAAACTCAGAAAAGTGATTCACAAACACAGGAAAGCTCCAGAGGAAGCAAAGTCTACAGAAAAAAAAAAAAAAAAGTTTGAGCTATATTTATCATAAAAGTTCAGGTTAAAGTCTGATGAGGGGGTTAACTTGGTCTATCCAGGATGTGGCTGTGCATATAGCACAATTTGTAAAGACTGGCTAGTTCATAAGGTGATAAAATAGGTCATAAGATTTGGACCAAAAAAAAGTCTAAAGAAAAATTCTTTACCTGCCTCCAACCTCCAACTATAAAGCTAGCAAATCTCACCATCCGCTTCCTGGTTTGGCCAATTTTTAGGTCTGGTCCCCTCTCCCCACTTCCAGTGAACACTCAGTTTATGCAGAATGTTAAAAAATGAACACAAACAAAACCACACACCACAGCCCTGCTTTGGAGGAGGGGGTAGGGGAAAAAAAAGTTATCAGTTCATTTATTAGTATAAAATTAGCATAAAACCCACAATACTCTGTCCACCTCGCTGTTGGTCATCCTGAATTCAAATGCAGACCAGTTTCATTCTCTCTAATCTTGGAGGAAAGATATGGCTTTAAAAATCATTCTGAAGTCTGTCACTACAAGCCATTAGTATTATATTTATACCTTATTTTCTCTTGCAATTATCATCTAGAATAACATTTTCTTGTTATTGTTATATAAGAGAACACCTGAATTACTGGCTTGCAAATACTCTGCAGGCTAAAATAGATACCTGCTGAGTATCTTTGAAGTGAACATTCCTGAAATTTCAATATACACATATGCAAAAGTGGCAAACATTCTTTTCGTGTGCATGTGGGTGGTTTAAGTAATCTTTTCCCAAGGACTGTGTTGTTTTGCCACCACGGTAGAGCACTAAGAGTATAAATATTGTACTGTATCATGGCAGGATATCTGGATACAAATGTTGTACTCATTAGGGGTTAAAAAAAAACAAAAACAAAACAAAAAAAAAAAAAAAAAAAACAACGTAGGCACAGTGTTTGTTATTCATACAAGTACCTTCCACACCATGAGATAAGCCAAGTTTCTACATAATAGCAGTTTCTAACTCTTTTTTTGAGATTAAGCTGATAAAATATTGCTGATTTCTTTCTAGCTCTGTTTTATTTTCCTAAATTACAGACCATCCTTACTCACTCTTTAAACACTATACACAGCATAGAATTCTAAGTGTTCATACACCTTCCAAGTTTAGTTTAGGCCCTTGGACAAAAAACATGCATAGTGATCTTTAGGAATTCTGACTTTTCTGAAGTTTACTCTCACTTTTTTAAAATTATGATGGCAGAAAAGGGGTGAGCAAAGCAGATATGCAGGAGAAATCATTCCACACAGAACAGATTTCATCCTCTCCAAATGAGAAAGTAAAACCAAGGATCTGTAAAAGTTGAATTTTTAATGCTTCTCCATACATTAGAATTTCTAGCAGAAGCAGTTATCATAAAGAAAAGAAAAATAACCCACACTCAGCAATAATGTGATGTTCACTGCTACTGGTCTTTCCTGCATTTTAAACCATTCTTCCAGACCAAGCGCAGCACTTTTCCAAACCAGTACTGGTACGCGATCTGTGCCACGTTGCTATTTGCTAAACACTAGCCAGCTAATACTAAATGTTGTGCACAGAGAAAGAGAGGGATGGGTTCTTAATCTTTATTCTTTGCTAGGGAAAGGAGGTCATGTAGGAAAGCAAGCCATTTGAAGAAGAATACTTTTCTTAGAACAGCGTACGTAACACCTACTATTAAAGATGTGCTTTCTACCAGCTCTTTGCATCTTCCATTTATTTCTCTTCCTGCACTGGTACTTTTATTTTCCCTCTCACTTGGTGTTCTTGAAGTGAGGGGCTTCAATGTTGCTCTTAATATAGGACTTGATTTAACTGACATACATATCTGGAAAAACTTATTCAACAACTGCATTGTCATCTAGCGGCAACACTGAGCCTGTCTCCAAATCAGCCTGATCCACCGCCTACCTCTACAGTTCTTTTCAAAAGACCTTTCTAGCATTATGATTGTTTTGTAATAGAGAAAAAGAAACAAGGGTACATGCTTCCTTCTTTCATAAGGAAATCGCTTGCACATTATTTGGGAATACACCCTGGAAACGCTCTGGCTCTGCAGTCACCTCTCAGAGCCACATCAACTACTCTACATAGCAAGAGGCTTCAAGGGAGCAGCTTTGGTATGACATCTGCATTGGCAGAGCAGCAATCAGAAAGTTCCTGAAGGGAACAGTCGGGCTCCTTGAGTTAAATGCTGTTTACTTCACCTTTCCTTCAAAGAGCAGGGTAAAGGACTGTGACCAGTAAAGGGCACAGGGTTGACCCTACCACTTATGAATAGTCCTGACTGGAGAAAGGCTAAGAAGCAGTAGTACTCTCCTTAGTGCAGGGGCTGCAGATGGCTGAGGAGTTACAGATTTTACCAAGTTCTTCAAACTTCCTCCTCTCTCCATACAATAGAGGGGGTATTGCTACTTCTCCTTGAGCTTGCCCCAATTTACAAGCTTTTGTCTTCTGTAGATTTTCGCCCTTTTGTTTACTCCCTCTCATGAGAAGGGCAAAATGAGTCAAACTCATTTTCACTTTGAATCCAGATGTTCAGAATGAGTGGTAAGTGCATAACCATAAAGCCCAACAATAGCTGATACAAATTTATGTTAGAGGAGACTCTTCCAGCCAGCATCTTAGCAGCTATTTCTGGTAACAAGGTCAGATCAGTTCTTTAAAGAGGCAGACATTTGGAAGGTCAACTTACATAGGTCAGAGAGCTATACAGGCAATGGAAAAGGGGTCTACTGTTTATTTTACCTTACTAAGTGTTTAAAGTTACAGCTATCTGTTATTGTTCTTTTGAGTCTGCTTGATACATTTGCTTTTTTTTCTTTTTTTGGTAAACAATATCACCAGCAGAGGAAGCAAAGAGCTCTAGTTTGTATATGTCAGAGGAGATTCTGTTCCCTAAGTCTTTCAGCTGCACCTATCTCATGTTTCAAAAAACAGAGGGAGCAAATGAGAGGGAGCAAGCAAAGGAGAGCAGGACAAATCTCGCTATCCGTAATTCACACTGCAACACAAAACAGCCTATCATTACTGAGAACAGATATTGGATTATCAGATGGAAATTTTCCAAGAAGAAAAAAAAAAAAATCTCTTTCTCTGGCCAGTAGAATGTCAGCTTCCCAGAGAAAGACTCCTACATACCATACGTTACATAAAAAGGTCTGTAGCCTACAGTGAGCAGCAAGCAATACTTGGAGACAGAAATATGAAGAGTTCAAGGTAGCTTACTAGAGCACACGCTAAACTGACAGTAGATAAAGACATGGCTTTTGTGGCAAGTGTTTAAAAATCCACAATTGCTCTTTTCTCATAGCTGCTGTGATTTCAAGTTATCTGTTAAATTAAGGCAAGCGTCTATTATTATTAGAACAAGCTTCAAGAGAATCTGACCAAACAGAGGAATCGACCCTGAATTTTCAGCGTCTTGAAAATGTACCTTGATGCAATCTAAAGGAATAAAAAGAGTACATCTACGGTTTCTTCCACGTTAATATACATGCATGAATGCATACACCCAGATGTATCCTTTCCCATTCATCTTTAAATCACAGAAAACAAGATATTAAAGATGAGCTAAATATTCATTTTAACACTTTTGTTTAGATAACATTTCAAACTTTAAATCATAGTTACTGAACTGGATTAGCACCACCTTTTTAAAGCTATTCAGCTAGTTTGGGGCTGGGCTATACTATAACACAGCACTCTGTGCTTAGAGCATGGCAGTTCCAGCCCCGTCCTCAGAGGCAGGACCAAACCGATCTAGTACTCAGCTGCACTGCAGTTGTCTTTGGCATGTCTCTGCTACAAAGTGCTACCTTTGTGGGTGGACAGAGGTTGCACAAGACAGCTGTATTAGCGCGCTTTGATCAAAGAGGTCAAAACCAGCTGCCACTTACATCACCAGTGAGTTACAATCAAATGCGATGAACAGTGAACCCAGCTTTATACTCCATCTCTGCAGGGCTGCAACACAATTATATAAACTTGCTGCAGCATAGTAACATCACATCTCCACAACCAAAACGACGATATGTTTTTAATACTACTGCTATCACATCGGACTCCTGCCCTAGTCACAGTGCCACTGTCCAAACTTCCCCCTCTCCCCACCATTTATTAAATGCTCATTTTTCTTATTTTCCTCAAAAAGATCAAAGGAGTAAAGGCTGATAACAATGCATCATCTATGAAAATACTTAGTCTTGAAATTGGTGGAGAATACAACAGACTTGCTTTTTCTTTTGACTGATTTTTGCCCAGTACTGCAGACAGGAAGGCACAAACTGTATCTGTGTGAGAGTAAAAAATATATACAACTATATTTAACATTTAAATTATTTTAAACACAACTGTTTGCATACTAACAACCTTATGTACATTTTTGAAAAATAGCTCTTTAATATCCTTATTTTTATTGTTTTTTTTAAACAAGTTTTATTTTCCTCCCAAAATACCCAATGCTACTTTAAAATTCTGGAGGGGTAAAAACTTCAGCTATATAGAAAATAGCAAGATGTCTTAAAATTGTAATGTATCAGAGCACATATTTTTTGCAAAAACAACACATCATTCAAAAACTGAACCACTGTAAAAGTTCTCACAAGTCCAACAGGACTGTCTTTAAAACATTACTTTGGTTAACAGCAAATCATTCTTAAAACAATTAAGGAAAAAAATATATTCTTTTACCACCTCTACAGATGCATTTCCTCGGCCTGTTGTAGCAATCCACGTATCTTTATGGATGACCACTGCAGTGCTGCTCAGTGCACTTTATTTGTACTGTGATTTCAATGAAAGATTATAAATCAAGTTGGATTAAGCTTTCTAAGACTTTTCTGGATATCAGAGAAAGAAAAGCAATACTACCACTTCTTTCTTACATTGCTGAATCTCATGCAGTACTTGCTGTACCAAGCCAGCGCTTCCCTCCTTGCCTTTCCTGGTCAGGAGAGAGTGAGGGACACAACTGTTGCTGTGCTCTACGTATTCTGACACCCAGCCAATTGTACAGCTTCTGAGCATACAGACAAATGAAGTGCCACTGGACGTAACTGCAATGCAATGATTTCTTATGAATAATTAGGCAGATTTCAGGTTAGACGTGGCCTCTGCATCACTGGGATTTTACTCATTTCCAAGGGAATGAATGCCTTCCACTTTTGGGCAGGAAGAGGAACTTTATCTTTTCTTCTCTCCTAGCACTATAAAACCCTTTCTGATCCATTGAAACAATCACAAAGAAAAGGGAAAGATGTAAAATTCTCCGGGAATAGAATACCACATTAGTCATTAGGCATTGGTTAAGCTGAGAAGCAGATAAGTGACTGATGAACAAAGGCACTTGGTAACAGTCCTGTGAACAATAGTCAATGAGTCAACAATTTAAGTCTCGTGATCCAACTGACCAGCAGCGAGGGCTCTGCAGAGGAAGATTTTGCGGATGATGTAACAGAGGTTTTTTTAGCACCTTCCTCTTGAAAAGGAATTGTTGCACTGTTGTGGAGGTCTGTATTCATAAAACATCTGCTGCCTCGAATATAATCTGTTCCTCTCACTAACTGCTTTTCAGACATTGGCCTTGAAAAGGGATGTTGTGATGAGGGGCTTTCCTCAATGATTGGGGGTATTCTTTCATTACTGAAGTACCTGCAGAGGACATCTTCACCTGTATGAACAGGAAGGGGAAAAAAAAATTACTGCTGACTTTAAGGAATTGTTCCAGTGGTATTTTCTATTTTTATAATGCCCTTCAGTGTTTCTAAAGGCGCTTCCCAGACTCCAGCTACCTTTTGTAACATCAGACGTGGGCAGCTGCCAATAAACTTATTTTTTTTCTTCTTTTACACAACACAAATAAGAACAAAAAATTCACACAGAAGATAACTTTGGACAGTTGAATTCCAGATTCACACATATTAAAACTGCTAGTACAGATTACTTTCATGCAAATCGTTAGTTGTGACTCATGGTAATAAACCTCCTTCTACCATGTTTCATTCAAGCTGCTGACAGACAAGAGTTGGGGGGACACAGAGCAGTCCTGCCACCTGGTGATCATTCTGCTGGACTTATTAATTAGTCTGTTTTTAATATTCCTCCAGGTTAATGCTTCAGCAACAGCAGTTGCAGTAGAAAAACTCCTAAAATGCTCTGCATTTCGCTTCTGATAACAAACTTACTTCTATGACAACCCCTCAGTAGAGCAAGCAAACAAAGACTGATAAAAAACAAAACAGTTTTATGATGAACATTAAACACAGGAAAGAGATGGGGGGGGGGAGTGTGCACAAGAGCCAAATGGTAAAAGGCATTATATAAACAGGCAAGTACAGATCTGCCCCAGTCACTCTACCCTACTTTTAACTTACATGTTTTCTATCTTAGAATTCAAAAATTTCAATCCTGGCACTGAATAGGCTCACAACTACTGTCTAGCATGCCTGTTACAACTAAAAAAACATTATATTGAATCAGTTCAACAATATACAAACACCAATCCAATCGGTCATCCTTAGTTCAGACATTTCCATTCAGTTCACCTTGACAGTTTTAAGAAGGGGAAAGACAGAGAAAGGGGAATGAGGCCCGAATCTTACCTTTTCTCCCTGGTACTCGGGGCCTTAAGAAGGGTTCTGCAGCTCCTATCCAGCTCCCATCAGCAGGCATTGATAGAGGACGAGGTTTTCCTAAAAACAACATGGAGAAGGTTATGAGGGATTTGCACTAAGTTTAGGAAGCCAACATTTAAATCAATACCATGCACAATAAAAAAGGAGAGACAGACAGCAATGAAGAATTAAATTTGCAGAAAAAATAACTATTTCAAGATACTTTGACTGGTGAAACAAGAACGCATTCTGCTGAGATTGAACAGGCACACGCTTGCTCATTTCCAACTCTAGCGAACGTAGTGATCATAAGTTATAATTAACTTATGATAAATAAATAAGATTTCATAGAAATGGACACACAAAAATGGACAACTGTGGCATCAGAGCCCAGCTGAATGACATTCATTAAAGAAATAATGTTTAAGTGAAATTATTTCAGATGTATAATTTCACTCACATTCACATTTCCCTCAGACTGCTCCAAATGTTCAACACGTCCAGCAAGCAGTTCTCTCGTGACAAACATTCCAAACCGACTGATATTTAGAGTCGGAAAAGTAATAATGAAAGAGGAATGAACTCACCATAAGACTGTGTTTTTTCCCTCATCTTGGTTGGCAGAATATTTGCTTCTACAGGATACCCAGGCAACTGATCGGAATCAGCAATAGTAAATCTTCGCCTTCGACTTTCCTGATCCAGAAAAGAATTTGGAGATTCGGCACCCTTGGATCCAAGTAGTGGCTGACTGGGTTTATTACCTCCTCCATAAACAAAACTCCCCTTTTCATCTCTGAAAGGACATTTTACTTCAATTAGCAACTTAGTGTTTCACACTACAGACATCAATATGTTTGAAGTTTGATTTTTTTAGCCCACAATCAAGCTCCTCACCAGCTACCATTGTTCTGCAAACAAACTGAATAAAAGCTGAAGACGATGAAGCTCATTAAGTGATGGAAGACTTCATTAAATATATTTATTATGGAGGATAGAAAGCTATCCTATCATATTCACATACGCCTTTAATAAGCCAATAATTTAAAACATGGTGAAGTTTAGGGGATTATGTACCACTCCTAAAAATGCTTTTGTGGGATGAGAAATCTTTTTCATCCCTAAGGATATCAAAGCTCTCAATTCACTACATGCCAGGTACACAGTTCTGACAGAGGAGTGTGTAGGTGGGTTTATCCATCCATCACCTCCATCTGAGGGACTGTGCTTGTCAGTCATTATAAAAGACTGACAACTACATCATCATCTCTTCTCCATTCAGAATTGAGACCCCTTGAAAGTTTCAATAATAAATTCATAGTGTATACACACATATTCTTGAGTTATTTCTACAGGTTCTCCCTTCCTAGAGCAAGCTCTCATTCCCAGTGGTCAGGAACAGCTATTTTCAGAACCAGTCCTTATTACTGCTTTTAGAAGGAAAAATACCTTCTTAGTTGAAATTTGTCCCCCTTTTCCTCCTCTTCTGTATATGCATACATTTCTTCCCAGCTCTCCATCAAGACCATTGTTAGAACTCAGTGAATGGGATGGAGCTATTTATGGCGATCCAGGGACTCAAAATTACACAGAACTGCTACACCACAACCACATGTTAGTGGAGAGCTCTGCTACACCACCACCATGTGGAGACTGTGCTGCAGTTGGGGCTGGGGGGAAAGACATCTATTGCCTCCTTAAAGCCAACAGTAACTACCAGACCAGAGAAGGTCCATGCCAGGAAGGAGGCAAGAGAACAGAATGATGGAAAAAATGACCACCTAAATGTATCAGTTTTAAGAGAAAAGCAAAACATGCAAAGCTGAGATTAAAGACCCAATCAGAAAGTGAGAAAAGTGCCTTTCTTCCTCCTTCAGGCTGCAACAGCTTCACATATTTTCTTTCTTAAAAATTAGACTCAAGTAGTATTCTCCCTGAGCCACTACCTTTCTTTGTATCATCCAGAACAAGTGTTCCAGCTTTGCAAAGCACATTACCACTTCCTTCCCTGCCGAAAGGGACTCAAGTTTGAAGGCATTTGAAACTAGGTACAATTTTCTGATTCTTTAGGAAATAAACAAACTGATCACATGCACATAATTCACCAAAATCCTTGAAATATAACAGTTTAAAAATGAAAGCATGCTAAATTCAGCTAAATCTCTCTCTACATATCTTTTAGTAAAGAGATTTTTAAGAAGTGAGTATCAAAAGTGTTTCTCATGCATAAACATGAAAAATGGAGAGAGTAAATCAAGGTGGGTCCAACTTCAGTGAAGTGATCCTACTCTGGAGACCTGCCAGACTTGCCTGAAGTATCTCCAGTGCTATGTGAGGCTTTACATCCACAGGAGGTGAGCATTCCTCCCACGTGAGTCTTGTGGCAATTGGTGAGCCAAGTTTTTGTGCTGGGCTATCTACATGCACATTAAGTGCCAGGGCGGCTCAGGAAGCATCCCCTGCCTAGAAACGCTTTTGGCCTTTGGCCTCCTCAGGTCAGCTGGCAGGCTTCTAGCATCAGTCAACACGGACTTTAAAACAAACAAGAGCTAGCCATACCACAAACTTTCCCTTTTGTATACACAGCTTTGCATTTTTATAGTTTACACTGTTGGAAAAAATTAAAGCTGAGTGAATTGACTCTCCCTTCCCTTTAGTGGGAACATTCCTGTGCTGTATAATTTACATGTTTACCAATTCAGCACGAGTTTTTTTCTATCCTAACACAACAGTTACTAAATTCAGTCAAAACGGAGCACTGGAGAAAAAAAATTAAAGACAAAATGACTTTTTGTTACATGGATTTAGAAACAAAAGCAAAGACAGCCCCACAACAGAACAAAGGATGACATCCATTAATGCTTGGGAACAACTCTGATCTATATGGCACACAATCTTCTAACCGTGAAATCTACTACTATAATCTTGGTATCTTGTGTACTGAAGCATGAGCTTAAACAAACCTATACAGTTAAGCAACCAGAAGAAAGTCTGGGAGATCTGCAATTTCCTGAAGTTAATTTGTACAGACCTCTAAAAGCAAGCAAGCTAGCTCAAAAACAAGTGTAATAAAAGAGTTTTGGGTTCAGTAGTATACGTTTACTTGCATACCGAGGAGAATACGGAACAGCCGGGGGAGGTGGTATATAAAGATCCAAAATGGCTGGCTTCTCTTTTTTCAGTGAGGTATCCATGGTACTTTCTGGTGACTGGGTTGAAGTGGGTGGAGGACTGGTCTGAAAATTTAGACAACTATCAAACATTCGAGCACTGATTTATCATTCACAAAAGAGATAACTATCATCAATAGTACCGTATTTCATCCCCTACGGAATTGCTATCTGTATGCTTGTTTAATAAATATATAGGAAATTCCCATAGCATTAACATTTTTCTCCACCCCCAGCTTTGGCTAGCTTTGCAGTTCTACATAAATCCTTTCACAGGTAATTCATTACTTAAAGAAATGTATTGCTCTTTTCAGTTCTTTCTTCCCCACACATAGAAATTCCACACACAGAAAACAGACAAAGCCCCTTCTTCTGTTTTTAAGACTCATTAAAATACTGCACTATGTTAAATACACATATGATTTGCAACACGTACAAAGACAGCTCACTGCCCCTCATTCCATACAGTCCAATGCCTGAGGCATGGGCGCAGGCAGGAATACGATGAAGTTCACCACAAATTACCTCAAGTGAAATAACTGGGGTAAGGGAAGCTAAGCAAAAGATATATTGGTATTGCTCATCTGAACATATTTGCCATTTTACACTTTCTTGCTTAATTTCAGGCTCCCAGAGTTTCGGGTAATCAGCTTAAATTCAATTAGGTTATTTCCTCCTCTAAGCATGAAGCCCTATGCTTCCTCATATAACATGCCATTCCTCAAAATGGTTATTTAAGAGTTACTAACTTCAGTTTCTCCATCTCCTTGCTACCTAATCTATGAATTATCCAATACCCAAGTCTTCTTTACACAAGCAGTTTGAATATCTTCTTGAAAAGATAAACTCTTTCCTCCCCTCTTCTCCACCAGATTAACAAGAAAATGAGTATCTTGAAAACCTATGTTATTTCAGGAAAACTCTACTACCACAGAGGAAGCATTTATTACTCTATGCTGATGAACTCCATACGTATCAGCAGCTTTGCCTCAGGTAAGTTCTGTCCAAGATCAGTGGCGCAGTGACCGATTAAAATGCTCAACACACCTACTCTCCTTGTGTATCAAGAGGACATTATCTAAGTAAAAAAGGACAAATGTTTCCCTTTTCGCTAGGGAGCTCCACCTTGACCTACACTTAACACACAAGTCAGGAGAAGGAGCAATTCTGGTATTTCTCTCTTTCAGGTTCGCACCCAGGCACCGCCACCATGCCAGGCCTGCGAGCAATCTTTCACCTGCACCAGGGGTGGTTTCCAGCGCAGGTTCTTCAGCGGAGCAGGAGTGAAATTGAAAGAGCCGCTGGGCCGTTTCTTAAGCAGGAGACTAACTCCAGCAGGATTCTCCCGCAACTTTCCCACCAGATTTTTTAGTTGCCATCCCACCTTGAAAAGAATAAAGGTATCTTTTATTTGGTGTCACTTTTCTGAAGCAGCCAAGTCACATTATCTGTTTTTCCACAAACAGAAAGGGAAAAGATCCAAAAAAGCCGTAATTAAGACAAAACCTGTTTACGAACAAAATTTTGGGGACCTCCCTTTTTTGGTTAGATTTTTTGGCTTGTTTTGAAGAAAGACCTATTTAAGAATTAATCTTGAACACAGATTTTGGGCACTGCTGTTTATACCTCAGGTCCAGTCATAGAAGGATGCAGGGAATGTGCTCAATTTGAGTAACGCAGGTGTTCACAGTGAAATATCACTTTAGTGATATCTCTTCCTAACATTAAAAAGAAATTGCTTATCTGTGTTAAGTACAAATGTAATCACATTAAGTTCCCAGTTGCAAACTATTTGAAGAATATTTGATTTTAAGTTTATTTTATCTACATTCCTGTAGATTGCAATAATGCATTTTATAGTACACCTTAAATGCAATGTGGAAGATTTTAATAAATGCTATATGCACACAATAAACAAAATACAGGAAAAAGGGAAGAATTAAGACAGACAATAAGAATAAATGTTAAATCTAAGCAAAATTTGACTTGAAAACAATGTTAAAAACCCTAAAAATTTTCAATAGAAAACAAGAGAAGAGCCCCCAGGCAACAAAGCTGTTATCCATCTATAACCCCTGAGGAAAGAGCTTTACAAAAGAAGCATAAGGAAGGATGGTAAGACAATTTATTACTAACCACAGTTTGCCGATTAACCTGGATCACTTCATCACCAGCATGAATCTTCTGAGATCGATCAGCAGGGGACTACAAAGCAGAAAAAGGCATACATTTCAACAGGTTTCTTTTCCTTCCCATAACGTCCCTATCCCAGGTTACGTGGAAAGTTGTGGATATAACAAGAGCAGCATCACTGACAGTCTCCATATCACACAAAGAGCTATATTATATCCACTGACGGTGATAAATGAAAAAGAATACAACTTATGATTTGTTTTTGATATTGGGGGAACTGAAGAGAACATAGCCTACATCTGTCACAGGTAAAACTGTACTCAGAACATGACTGACTTTGCTACCCTTTACCTCCAGTTCGTAGCAGGGGTTCAGGCAGTAGTGGGAGATGTCTAAAGAGAAGACAGTTGTCCCTAGCACAGTAACAGTAATTAGTTTTTAAATGTATACTAATTAAAGAAAAAAAAAAACACACCCACAAGAGAAGTAAAACCTCATCAATCCACAAAATAGGACTATTTCCCTATCCTTTGCTGCTTCTCATTGTAAAAAAAAAAGAGCTGTCAACTTATCTGCCTGGATTATATTTTATCTGTTGACCTTGATATGTTTGTACATATCACAAGTGCTTAGATAGACACTGAAAAACACCTGAAAATACTTTTTCTTGGAATAAAAATAAATAAATAAATAAATAAGCAAGCTCTAGGGAACTATTAGGAAGGAACAGCGACTGATGCTCTAAGTGCCTCTGCTGAGCAGGGGGGTTGGACTAGATGATCTCCGGAGGTCCAGTCTTACCGAATCTATGATTCTACGATTCTACGAATTGTGTTAATATTTACTTAGACTTATCTACTGCTGGTACCATGCACCAGCTATTGCTGCAGTTATTAAAAATACTCTTGCTGCCATAACATGTCAACTCAACAGCCCTGGCAACACTTGAACTGCAGAGGCATAGTAGCATAGTAAACTGCAGAGACACTAGACATGTCTCCCATTTCTCCCAGTCTGCCTGGTGGTAGCAGGTCAGCTCTTCCTAGTGACTCCAGAATTAGCCATTGGGATTAAGGACTCCCTCCCCTTCTTACAACACCTTCAGAACTAAAGCAACATTTTTATTAGAAAGAACTGCAGGAATAAACTGTGCAACACAGGAAGACGTGGGAGAATTTAAGGGAGGCTCCAGGTATCATGAGTAACCCCACATGTTCATTGTCTTCTTGCTTCCTTTGCATGGAAATGCTCTGCAGAGGATTGTGTATACATGATTCAACCAAGATTATGAAATATTCTGTGCCACAGCTATGTTTGTGGAAAACAACATTTGTTTCAAGCTGTCCTTTGGGTGATCATGGCCTAGCCATGGGAGGGTAGGGGGTCTCAGAGAGCTTCTGTAACAAATGCCAGCTAACCCGGTAGATGCTGTAATCGTATTGTGAGTACGGAGAAAAGAGCAAAGTTTAGGTCCAGGCCAACACAATTCAGGAAGCCACAAGCACAGAGGTTGAACTTAGGAATGATCATAGCCGACTGGCATCAAATGCATGGACTTTCCCCGTTCTTTTAATGTGCAGTGCTGTTATTTTGGGGTGCAACTCTACTGTGTTCTAGTAAATGGGCTTTGGGAGATAGCTACTAAAATACCATTCCAAGGCTAGAAAGAAAATGGAGCTATGGCTCAGCCTGATCAAAACAACGTCGTGCTATCAGAAAGATACCAGTTGTTTGTAGTTTCCTCAGTCACTTCTTAAGCTTTGTTTTTCCAAAGAGAAGTTTCCCCAAAAGAAGAACTAGTATTTATATACAAGCTGAAGTTCAGGACTTTGCTTCAAACTCAAGAAGCAATACAATCCTGTTATGGTCTCCAAGATCGAATCTATACGCACCAGGAGTTCGCTGCTTAAATATTTCTATTAGCACAAATTTCCTTTACCAAAGGAGAGCAAATGAACACTTCCAGACTTTAAGTAAGATATCATAAACTCTCAGAACAGCAGACGCAGTATTTCATTAGAGTAACTATTCTAATGCCAACTGTTTCCAGCACCTCACGCATTTGCATGAACTGGTTTAATTAGACTAACAGTAAAACATTCAGGGACAAAGTATTTAAAAATTCTAGATAAAACACTGATGTGCCATACAGCATTCAAAGCAGTAGGATCTTGACAGTCAGACATAAAATAAGGTAGTGAGGAGAAAAGAAAAGGGGGGACGAGGGACCTCAAATTTTACCAAAACTACATTCAGATAGCCTGAGTTAAACTACATTTCACTTACGTTTTCTGTAGTTCCAGTAATTACATGCAATCCATCATAAGTTGATTTGATGTACATTCCCTAATGTAAGCAGAAAATGAAAAACAAGTTTAAAAATAAAAAACTATGTAATATATCTGATTAAGCAACAGCTCACAGACTCAAAATTATTAAAACTCTTAAAAATCTGTATTTTTCCCTAGAAAAAACTGTGTGATCTAATATAACATTCTAAATGTCTGTATTTTTCTAATTTAGGGCATTGAGAATTTTGAAATTATGAAAACAACTGAAATCTTACAGTTTATTCTTCACAGATCACTTTTACTACAATATTCATCTTAAAAAAAACCAACAACAACAAAAAAAACACACTAAGACATAGAACACAGTTGAGAAATACTGTTTCTAACCTAACCTTAGTTTTGCTGCCTTTTCAGTTTTTGATCTTGAACAAACCTTTAATTTCCTTACTGCCCTGTCTGCACTACAGCATTACAGATTTATTAGGTGGCCACTAGCTCTTTCCATAAAAAGCACATTTATGCAGGTGGACTAAAAATATTGTATACCTGTTCTCTTGCACTTTTTGTTAGCAAGTGAAAATACAAACTACCTCATAACCACAATTCTGACATAAGCAATAACAGCTCTTGTAGAACTAAATATTTGTGACTCTGTTTGGTAATGCTGAATGTGAACGCAAGGACAGATGCAAACAAAGTGAGTGTTGGTCATACGAACACTGAAATAAAGATCACCAACAGGCTATTAATTATTACATGCGACAGATTTCCCCTGGAAAGGTGACTAGTCCCTTGTCTGTCTGGCTGTCCAACCAGTTCTGTGCACCTATCTCCTCATTCTTCATTTAGTCCAGCCAAGCTGATCACTTCATTGTGACTAGTGCATTAATAAACAGAGACCCAAAATTTCAAGAATGCATGACTAAGTCAAATCCAGTCACCCAAGGAAAACTATAACCCAGTAAGGCTGTAAAGCTACTTTTAAAAGTGTTTGTTTTTTTTTTTTTAATAAATACAAATGCACTTAAGAATTGAAATTGCCTCTAAGACAGTCTAACATGTTAATTCCCCAGATAGAAATTTCAGCAGGATTTTAATCTCATTTTCTCATAACCAGCTCTCAGCCAAGTAGAATGTACTGAATAAATCAGATTCAGTAATGTTAATACATCCAATACACAGCCACTGAACAGTTAAAAGATTTTCGCATATTCCTGCTAACAACAAACCTCAAACCCCCACAAATTCTTCAATCTTGCTATAAACAAAAATAAAAATGTGTCCTTCAAAAACACAAACTCCCTCCCACTCCCTGATACACTGATATTTATCCTTCGGGGTTCCTCCCCATGCCTCTTGCTATTCCCTACAGGATGTTCATGGTTCTGAAATATACAGCTATACTTATGTATGCAGCAGCTTGCAGGAGTATCTACTAACACTGGGCACATCAGGACACTCAAGACTGGTCCTTACCAGGCCTTCCCCAGGTTTAATGTTAGTTAAATGAACCTCTTCCAGGCAAGCACACTGGCTCATCAACGGGTCTGTAGTTGATCGGATGGCTTTATCACAGATTCCATTTAAAGTCTTCGACTACAATGAAAACACACAAAAAAGGGTTTCAGAAGTTCTCTTCCAGCTTCTTCCTCTTTTGTTTTTCAATAACGGAAAGGAAACTGATTCTAAAACTTGATCCACTAGTACAGCGAAGTTAAAAATCAGTGAAAGAGAAGATTCATTTGTACAGATCTCATCTACAGCATGCTTATCTTCCTACAGGACAGATAATCCTATTCCACTGGTGTCAACTCACTGACTGGTGACAGCACGTACTGTGTTTAAAAAGAAAAATCCAACACACAACACAGCAAAAAAATTGGGTTTGGAGTTTTCTTTGCCCAAACATAATCCATTAAAATAATCAAATACTTTGATGACTCCTTCTGGCAACAACTAGCACTTTTTCATAGTGTTCTTTATTTTTATTATGAGAATAAAGTAGGCTATGGGTCATTAAAAATGACAGTGCTGACCACCAACTTACATGCACAAAGTTCTACAGTATAAGATAAGACATCTCATATTTAAGCGTTTCAGAATTACTTCTCTCCTTCGTGCCTCTGAGCTGACCTCTTCTGGAATGCTTACGCAGGCAAGGTTCGTATTTCCTTTTGACCAAAACATAATTGATCCTAAGCCAGCATTTTAACTAAAGACAAATTCTGACCTTTGTGTGTATAAGTAAAGTTAAAGGGAGAAGGGATTTGTCTTTTAAAAACTTTTAAGCATCAGAATGGCTAATTACTTAGAATAAATGTTGTAGTTGAAAAATCTGTGGCTTCTCTAAACTCACAAATTTCACCAGTGCCCCACTGTGTTTTGGGTCTTGACGTAAACTGAAATAATACTTGAACTCAAAGTAGCTTACAAAACCGAAAAGGAGAGGGGAGGAAGGTTTACTACACAGTAGACTAGTTACTTATAATCTATTTGGGAACCAGCAAGGTAAGCCACATTCACAAGGGGATTAGAATTCTTTGCTCAATACAGATCCGTAATTAAGCAGCAGTGTGGGTGGGGGAAGCTGTCTTGTAGGAAGACAGTTCTTTGGGATCACAATGGTCCCTGGAAACAATAGTTCCAACCGTTCTTTTTGTTTTGTTTTAAATCAGATTTGTAGAGCAGCAATAAAATAAATCAAAACAATGCTTAAGTGTGAATACGAGGAACTGCTCAAACAAGGGAATTCCAAACAACAATTCCTATTCCAGAGTGGGTGTGCATAAAAGGAAAGAAGCAAGCAGCAAAAAACTCCCTTTTACGTGATCTCATTATTTATGGACCAAATTATTTTTAGTTATTGTGCTACTAAATTCCTAAGCATCTATGACCTAGCGGAAGGCCTTATCAAAGAGCACAGCCTGGTTCATGTCAAAAGCAGGAAGCGATGATTAACTGTTACAAAATACAAAAAGCATTCCATTACGTTCTTCATTTGGTCACAAGGCTGGTTCAAACAATTTTGAAAACTTAAATCTTTCAGGCTCAAGTACAGTTAGACATAGAATTTTAGTTCTGCAGGCAGGATGGTTCTTTTAGAAGATGACTCAAAATAAGGCACAGTAGCTGCTTATTAAGGCACTAAATGTCTCGTGATGCATATCACAGGCAAACTGGTTTATTTAGTCTACTATCATTCTACAATACTATCCTCCCTTTAAAATCTGAAGTCTGCATTCTCTTGAAAAAAGTAGTTATGCAATGAAAGTTTAAGGAATACCTGACCTCATGCTGTACGCATGCTACCTACTGATTCACAAAATTTCATTAATTTCTTCTACAGTAAAAATTATTCATAGAACAACCCAGAGATGTTTAACTTGATTGATGCATATGGATTGTACCATGTTATCAGTATAATTAGTGTAGAAGCCACTGAAATCAGTGCGAATGCATGAAGCTGAATTTCCACAGAAATGGATACTTACTACAGTTTGAACTTTATCTTCCATATCAGCCACAGTGCAATCCTAAAACAAAACAAAAAACATTTTAGCCTTGATCTGAAATAGACTGCTCATGCTGCAGGGGTTAATCAGATTAGTTTCACCTGGTAGGGCTCAAGTGTACTGTTAAACAACAATTTTCTGGACATGCTAGAAAGTAGTAATAAACCTTTAAAACTAAGGGAACACGGCATTCAATTACAGCTGCAGACTTTTGCAGAAAAGCAGAGCCAGGCACAGTGAAACTTTAAGAAGGCAAGGCACAGAGGTTTGCCCTACACATTATAAACACTGATTCAGGTGCTCCTTCTATTCAAGGCATCAAAATGGATTTAAAATATATTTGTCAAAGTAGCATAAGTGATTTTTAAAATATGCTATTAATGACATTCATGAAGGCCAGGGGACTGCATTATTTACACAGCTCAGGTACAAAAGTCTTTGAACTGACACAAGTTCATTTAACAGAATACAGAAGCAGTCATTGTTCTCTGTAAGAACAGCTGAACTAGAGAATTGCATTAGATTCCCAATTAGAAAGTTAAACAGTAGATAAATAATGAAACAAGATTTACAGTATTTAGAAGGTGTGAGGAAAAAAAAAAGCCCAAGCATTTAAACTACCTGAAATTCCAAGATACTGGTCAGTAACATCTCAGTCCGTACAACTATCTGAGATAAACGTTTAGGAGCAGTGAATTGAAAACTGAAGCTGTTCCATACCTCTGATCATTCTTGACCTCTTTTCTGTTCCTTTTCTAGCTCTATATTGTGCTTTATAAGATGACCAGAAAAACATACAATCCTCCAAATACAGACACACTGAGGATATATAAAATAGCACAGCTATGTTTTCATAATAATTTTTAACAACCTATTCACGGTCACGATAACCGCTAAGGACTGATGTCACATTTTCTACGGCCTACCACAAAAAAGCTTCAACATCTTTCCTAAACACTAATACGAAATTTAGATTTCACCACTGTGAATCAGCATTATTCTTCTCTGCTAAACTTATCTGTATTGATCAGTATGGAATGTCATCTATCACCATGTAGTCCACTTACTTAACTGCAAGACCCTTCTGCGCTTCTTCAGTTTCATCTACACTGGTTACTATTTTATCTGCAAAGTTTGCCATAAAACTGTAAGAAAGAGTGGACTGTGTTCCTTGCATCCATGCACCTGGACTGAAGTGAACTGGAATCTTACTGCCTTCCAGTCTGACCTTATTATTCATTCCTTTCTACACATCATTTATGATTATGCAGAGCAGCAGAGGTCTCACGAAAGCCATATCGCTCTCTCTTCTCCATTGTGAGAGCTGACCATTTACTCCTACACTATATTTCTTAATAAGACTTAAAAGCTTTTGATATCTAAAAATGCACCTAAAGTTTTATCAACCAGTCTCTCTTTTCCATGTGGGTGGATTTTCACATAACGAATTCATTTGCAGTATCCCAGTATGAAATAGTGCTGACTCTTCTCCATGAATATTTTTTTCCTTCATATACAATTCCCTTCTCTATTATAGCTCATATCAAATCGGTAGAGAAGTACTCTGATGCTTTTATAAAAGGCTAGGGTTGTATTTGCCAACTTCCATTCCTTTGCCATCAAAGGCTGATTTAACTGACAGATTAGACACCATTTTTAGTAGTTTTATTAACGTAGTTCAGTAATTTCATATCTCAGTTCCTGTACAGCTCTTGGGTGAATACCATCCGGTACTGGAAAAACTTACTGCTCTACTTCACAATCTGCAAATCTGTAACAGTAAATCACTGACTTTTACAACTGCGCATGCAGTGCCCAAGGAAGACAGGCAATCAACAGCAAGCCGAACCTGTGTGCCTTTAAAGTTATAGTGTCCAGTTACTATTCTTTCACAATCCAATGTGTATAACTGGGTGTCACCACAATTACAACACACAGGACTTCTCTGTCCTTTGATATCATCCCCCCAAAAAAGGCAGTGAATCACCTACTTCACAGGACATGTTTCTTCAAAGTTTTAACAACTATATGGCCATGAATTGATAGTTTTGAGCAAACTCTGCAGGAGCTGAAGTATGCATATAGTGGTGCTCCATCAAAACAATGGCATATGGTCAGAACAGTTTAGAAGCCAAGCAGTATTAAAACAAGAACAAAATGACAGTTTGCCAAGAGTCACACAGGTGCTACGCACCCTTTTAGCTATTCCCAAACTAAGTATTCATCATACAGCTGAAAAATAGAAAGTTTTGAAACACAGCGCCAGGGTCTCACATTGCCAGGCAGCAGGAATGCAACTAGGATTCATATCATAAAGGCAGCAGCTCCTTACATTACATGCAGCATTTCCCGTCTGAAGGCTACAATAGTACATATGGAACAAAAAGAACCGAAAAGTATTAGACTATAGATATAGTAGCCAATGGAGTCATTCAGATTGTAGTTTTATTTATTAAAATTAACACTAGTAACGTTATTTGGAGCTGAATAATTTTCAAACGCAGAGCAACTATTTCAAAAGCGTAAGCATCTTCCCATTAAAGCTCAAGAAAACATGAAACAGCAGTCACTGCAGATGCGGTCAGCAATAGCAAAATTGAAACTAAATGAACAAAAACCCCAACCTTAGAAAAATGAGGAGAGTGCAACAGACCTTCACAAGCTTGTTCAAGCTTTGAAGAAAGCTGACAGTTCCGGATCTGTCTTCCAATTCATACTCTGCACACAGTTAGCACAACTACTTCCCCAACACCCACCTTCCTTCCCTTCTGGAAAGCAAAGGGGAAAAGTAGTCAGCTGACCTTCTGAACAGTAGTAGTGAGATCCAAGCAAAGTTGAATGATTCTGTTCTTCATTGAGGAAAAGTCAGCTATACCTGTGAATGGGGCCCTGTAACAAGACAAAATTCTAGGGTAAGCTGCCGGCAACAGGGTACAGGAGAGGACTAGGTGAGAGGCACGAGTTGTTAAATGTCATTGCCAAGAAACAGAACCAATTCTTAGCTGGAAAATAGCACTATTGCAGGATAAAAGCTCTCCTTGCTGACAGTCCTCATGCAGGACTCCTCCTCTACTCCTAACCTTTCTTCTCAGGAAAGCTGGCAAAGCGCTTGAGAATTTACGTTCACCCATTATCCTGTCCAGCATCACGGCCACAACACTACCAACACTGTTGCCTGCTTGCTTCCGCTGCAGCTGTCACAAAATAGCTCCTGCTCTTGCCAGGAGGGGAGGGAGGAAAAAAAAAAAAAAAAAAAAAAAGCAGAGGGAGTCTCTTCTGCTGCTCAGTTTTTCAAATAATGGAGCTAAGACCCGAATTTCAGTAAAACATTAAAAATTCTTTTAAATGGGATCTGCTGATGACAACTGATTTAGAAGGTGAGAATGGGAGAGGAAGAAGTCGTGCATGTTAGTAACATGCCTTGAAAACAGAACATCTCCCCTGATGGGACAATTCCCTTTATAAACACCAGCTCAGATGCAATCTTAACCATTTCATCGGTTCTAGCAAAGGTGAAAGCATAGGAGTAGATACCCTAGATATCTTAGCAGCTAGAAACTTCCTGGCATGGAAAAATAATTCATTATAGTAGTAAATGAAAATATAAAGTCTTTATTACCTGTCCAGCCATGCAAGCAAGGCTTTAGCAGCACCAATAAGCTCTACCACTGAAGTAAGGAATTCATTGGGGGGCTTGCGCGAGGTATTCCCATCATAATTTGAACTTTTTCTTCGGCTGCTGATGTAATTCTGCAGATTATTGGATGATGCTCGCAGTTTGAGAACCAAGTTCTTCATGTTGTCTGTTTCAAGGCCATAGTTCTGCAAGAAATATTTTAAAGTTTGATAAATCTCCGTATCAAGATCCCATTCATCATACCACAAGCTAAAAACTCATTTGGAATTAAGAATTTGAGAATCTGTCCACATTTTACCCTTCTCTTGGGGTGGGGTGGGGGGAAGATATAGGTTGCATAAAACTTTGAGAAAAGTTCTCAAGCCTAATCAGAGAAACTGCCCAAGAAAATTGGTCTTTAAAGGAAATATCAAGGCCTTAGAAAGTGTATGCCCTTAATCTTTAAGTTGTTATTACCTTTCAATGCTTTAGCTTCAAGAAAAGACAGGAAATCTTTTTGTGATGTTCCTGTTGCATTTAAGTAGGAAGAAAGTGGGAATCAGGCCTAAACTGAAAGCACAGTTTTAATAAGCAATAATTAAGTTTCTGACTACACAGACTGAGTAATGTTTCATGTACTGCTAAATAAACAGCATACAGATTTAGAGTCAAAAGCCATAAAAAGAGAACGGCTGACCTCTGGTCCATACAGCCTGGTACACTTTATCAGTCCATGAGCAGCAGCTGTTAGTCAGGAAAGAGTGTAAGCACATATATACACCAATACTCCCACAGAACATTTTCTCAGCAACCAGCTATCTGTAGGCTCAGCAGCCCAAGGAAGAAATGGTGGTCTGCTTTTATTTCTTCCATAAATTCCAGAAATTCAATTCCTATTTTGAATGCACGTGAAATTTAGCACCCTGTGGCCAGGCATTGCACAGATTAGCTATTTCCCTTGGTATAGGGGAAGTTTTCTCGTTCTTTTGTTTGCTTGTTTGTTTTTGTCTGGGTTATTGGCAGGATAAATCAATGCTACCTTCATTTGATTCACTAAGTTTTTACTGAAAGAATAGTTTCACTACTCACTTTTTCCATGAATATTCAAAACTGAAGAGTGTAGGACTTGTTGATATGGAAAAGACTGTCTATACAATTACTTTGCAAGTTATCCCACGCTACAGCCACTAAAAGATACTTTTGTGGGTGCCAAATCCCCTCAAACTTTGCTTAGGCTAATGAGATTTAAGGACATTCTACAATTAGAATGAAGTCTCAAAGTCCTATCAGATGTTGTTTACCTTTCAAAAGTAGCTGGAGCAACAGAATTGCTTTTTTTAAAAAAAAAAAAAAAAAATAAAGGAAATTAAAGGCTGTTTTCTCTTTAAATATTTTTTATATTGTGGTATACAAACAGTAAAGTTGCATTTCATTCACAACTAAAGACAAGTTTAAATTGGCAAGAGATAAAAACATCTACAGGAAACATGTAATTTCACTATCAACAGCAAGAATAAATATTTGGATCACAAGTTTTCAGTAACTGTGTTCTTTGACTACAGTAATATATTTATGTGCAAGTTAATGGACTGCAATAACACTACATAGCAGTTTTAAGCAATAAGAGTTTATATGCTTACAATGAGACAATCATGAGCACTATACCTTTTTTAAAGGTAACTCAATTTTTATGTCAGGATTTTCTTGTTGTGCTGTGCATGCGCGCATGTGTGTGCATGTAAATTTGCTTTTGAGTGCTCCCACCCTGCAAAACCACAGTGAACTTTTTCTGAAAATGAAGTCCCTGTCAATGCTCTTTCACATTGAAACATCTTTCTACAATCCTCTCAAAAAAAAAAAAAAAAAATTACAGCCTTTCTCTGCTCTTTTGCTGCCACAAATTCTTGTGAACAACCTCAAAGTTTCCAGGTTTTATCTTGTTCTTTCTCCTACCCTCCTCAAAAAACCCTAAAGCAACTAAACCTTAACACCATTCAACTTGGAGTTCCAAGAGTTCTCAAGTCCTCCACATAGGGTCACAGCATCACCCAGGTGAGAAAGGACCTCAACAGGTCTCAGTCCAACCCCCTGCTCAAAGCAGGGCCAGCTGTGAGCTCAGGTCAGGTCAACTCAGGGCTTTATCCTCTCGGATCTTGAAAACCTCCAGGGATGGACACTGCACCACCTCTCTGGGCAGCCTGATCCACAGCCAGACTGGCCTCAGGGTGAGAAAGTTCTTCCCTTAAACCCTGTCTCGACTTGTCTCGTCTTAACTTCTGCCCAGGATCTCCTGCACTCCCATCATGCACTGCTATTCAGACCCTGGCCCTGATTTCTTGCTGAGCTGCCTGCAGTTTTTGGGCTATCGTGAACTCCCTCCAGCTGGATCAGCCCTGCTCCCTCAGCCTCAACCATCTTGGTGACCTTCTGCTGAGTTCAATTCAGTCTGTCAGCGTCTTTCCTGTGCTGGGTGGGTGGAAGGGAAGGGAAGCACACAAACCTGCATATAGTATTCTAGATGTAGACTAACAAGTGCTGAGTAAAGGGAAATAATCACTTCCCTCAATCTCTTGGCTGTGGTCCCATTCACATGGCCCAGGATGCTTTCAACCTTTGGTGCCAAGGCACACTGCTGGCTCACGTTCCATACTTATTTGTAAGAGAAAAGAAACAAGTCAATGGATATCTTAGTCCTCCCTCCCAAAACACAGGATTTCTCATCCTCTCCCCCCCCCCCCCAAAAAAAAAATAAAATAAAAATCAGGCATAACACCATTATTTCTACCTGCTTTCTAATTGCCAGACCAAATATAAGTAATTCTTCATAAAGACCACTGTCAACCTCTTTTTTGTTTATGGACCACTATCATTTCCATGGTCAAAACTCCATAGTAACGTCTAAAATATTTCAGACTAAAAACGTTATGGAAAGTGACATAGAATCCTTGCCCAAAAAACATACCAGTATAAAGAGGAGGTTTCAGCTACCCAGCTGCCTTTAAAATACCTATCACCTCCTATGGATAAGAGCCCAGCGGGTGTCAATTACACAAGCATCCCCTCTTCCCCCCAAGAGCTCTTGGCAAGGAAGTACTGTTAAAGTACAGCCAGGAGTAGGGGTTGAGAGGATATATCCAAGAAAATAAACACTGCTGCAACAGCAAAAGGATATCCTTAAATTTTCCAGCATTACAAAGAGGGAAAAACTTGGACTAATAAACAATATTAAAGTACTTGCACACTGCCACGTATAAACTCATCACTTCTGTGTATCTGTACAAGCATTTCCTACAGCTCCAGGAATCCACAATTGCACATCTCACTGGACATTACAGAGAAGACGACTACTAGGTATCTTCCCGCATCTCCCTTAGTGTGGATTGAGTCAGGTTCAATATTTCGCCCTCATTCTTGGTTTCAGTGAAATACCAGAATGAACATTTACATCACTTTGGCCCTTCATCTTCCTCCAGTAACTTTTTGAGTGAATTTATGCCCCATTAAATTGATGGTTTTTATTTTCAGAACACTTTGCAAATATCAACCAGTCAATTACCTTCAGGAAACTGAGGGGGAAAAAAAAGATTCTTTAGCTTTATAAAATGGGAAAACTACATATTCAGTAAGTCACCAAGAGCTAAAGAATTAGGTATTACAAATGGACTCAAATAATGCAGTCTCTGGAGATGAAGAACTACAGCTATGACTATGAAAGGTGTCCCCAGCAGTCTAGCACGAGCACACCACAATCAAGCTCTCCAGTCAGTGTGGAGGCTCCTAAACACAAAAAAAGCCTCCTCCTGTCTCCCAGAGACTGTGTGGAGCCCACCCAAGATATCTAAAACACCAGCGAGTGCTCTAGGGAAAGACCTGGCTCAGAACTATGCTCGCCTAGTGCAACAGAAAGTGTATAGCTCATCAGTGCAGGCGACTCTCTGGTTGGCCTCAAGAAGTAAACCCCCCAGGAACAAAGGATCACCACCATCCAAATCACCTTCTACTTCTGAAAAACAAGCTGGTTTTCTAACCTCTTGCTCTAATGTACAGGAAGAATTGCCATTCCATAAAATACACCCATGCCATCCTGTACATTTCTCTTCACTGACAGAGAGGTAAAACAATCAATATTAGCCAAACATGTGTGTGGTGTGTGTGTTTGGGCTGTGATTTTGTCCGAGATGACACTACCTTGACCACCTGACAGACAACCTACCACCTACTACCGCTCCTTCTCTTGTGGCACTTCTGCTTGTCCAAGCTAACCATTCAAAAAAATATATATAATAATAAAAAAAAACTTTTTATTAGTGTTAGTTTTCAGCTGGTTTAGCTCCCTGAAGTAACTCACCTCAGGGTCAGCTAAGTGCAAGCACAAAGGATCACTAAGCAGAGGATGGCAAGATGGTAGAGACTGCAGCTGACTTACATTAATTTAAAATGCCACTGAGCTGTAGCCTCAATTTGCAACAGATAGGAATGCTGATAGTGTGGCAGTTATGGCACACAGTGTATAAGCCTTCACAACAACACTAGGTGAAGTGCAAAGTTGAGCAGTTTTTTTTTTGGGTCCTGAAGTATTTCTACAAAACTGGGGCTACAATATTTAACAGATTATTATTTAAACAACCAAACGGTTTTATGTGCTGCTCATGAACCAGAAGCACGTTACATTTTCCTATCGCTCCTGATTTAAAACATCAAAGTTACTTTCATCAAAATATAGACTAAAGCCAGTGGTCAAGAACACTATGTTAAACATTCCTACCTTGTTACTCATTAACCTGCGCAGCCACGTGCAAGACTAGAGCTTGAAAAAGATATTACAGGGGTATGGCTGCAAAGAGAGAACACGAAAGAAAAGGGAGAACAAGAGAAAGAGAGCAAATATGCACATGTGCACAAGAGCATGCCTGAGCGAGAGCACTCTTTCAAAGCCCCATTATATTGAATGCAAAATAATACACTGACTAAATAATTGCTCAAGTTCAGGCAGCTGGGGGGGAGGGGGAGAAAAACGTGTTTAGCCAAAGCCAAAGGAGCACAGCAGTCGTGCTGCAGCTGCCTTGGAGAGATCTACACCTCTGCTGTTGCCAAGGGCAGTCTCACCTTCCCCTTCAGTCATGCTCACCTGCCATAGTGCAGCAAGATAGATCTACTGGTTGATCCAACCGAAAACCAGCCTTGAGGAGAATAAAGAAATAATAAAAACGGACTGAACACCTGTTAGCTAATCCAGCTCCTTGTCTGCCTACATTAGCATTAGTGCTAATACAAGGTATTCTTAAAGCCACTAGCTCCTGTTCTCTTAACAAAAATGCATCCCAAGGAACCCTCTCAAGTCTTAAATCTCTCAATGAAGAGCACTAAATTTAACCTGAGACCTCCAGAAAACTGAAATCTTATGTAGCTGCACATACACATGGTGCTTTTGACAAGCAATAGCCACAAAGACCTGCATTTACATGGATGTAAGCTACACAGGTTGGAATTTAAAGTGCCTTTGTACGTTCTAGATCAATTTTGCAAGTACCTTTTACAGGGATGACAACAGTAAGATTTTATAATACACTATCACGTAATTTCTTGGTAGGATGATCTTGTGATATATTTTGCTCCACTACAAATATGCTTGCAGAATGTTACTACCAGTGAAATTAAAGCACACAAAGTGAAAAAGTGTGTGTGTGTGTGTGTGTCTGTGCATGTGTCTGTGTTGCCTGCAAAACAAAATCTCTTCCTGCTCAAACCAAGGACAGTCAGCTGCCTTTCTTTTTTTCTTTTAATTTCAGATTCTCCCATCGTACAGCATAGTTAAAAGTTCAGAAACCTAATTCAAAGAACACATTCAAGTGAAACTATTTGTGTACAATTTCCTGTTAATGCTTGCATTGTTTTACCTTTGCTAAGCCCAGAGAGATGCATCTACTCATCAAGGAATGATAAGTAAGAATTCACCACTGCTTTAGAAGCTTTTTTGTCCCAATGTCTTCACTTATTTTCCGGATCCTTGCTCCTGCTGTTGTAGTTTAGTATGAGATTAAAAAGCAAACGTATGTATGCATGCATGCGTGCATGTATGTTTGCTTTCCTCTCCCCCAAATACTTCAGTCAACTAGGGAATGTCTTCCTCCCACCCCTGCTCTCCCCCAAGCAAATACTGTCATACTTCCTCACCATTTTACACACACAATTTAGAGACGCTCAAGTCGATGTGTTTTTCCCCTCTGGGGAGTTCAGTTTCCTTAACACGTCCTTTAACTCTTAAATAAAAGCTTTCACCACCTGTTCAGAACAGTTTATTAGGTGAGCTCAAGAGCAACGGAGACGTGCGCTCATAGGCAACCTTCACCTTTTACCCTTCTCACTGCCTCTTCAGCTGCAGCTTTGCTGCCTGTATTGATGCTAAGACAAGATGAGGGAACACTGCCTAATAACCAAAACAGCTGAAGAGATGAGTACACAAGGTACTGCCAAGTGCATGAAGGAAACTGAGAAAGATGCATTCACTTTAGTATTTCAGTTATATTGCCTCTAGAGATTGTCTACTGCAGCAGCAAGCACTAAATTGCAGACACGTCATTTTCAGCATGACAGTGTAGCAGAGCTCATGTCCTGCAGAGAGCTCTATCTCTATAGTCTAAAAATTGTATTTGGTGTCATTTCTTAAGGCACACATTATCTGCACACTGTACCTTTTCCATTGACATGAGACTGGAAAGTTCTCTAAGGTCAATGCTTGAAAAAAGTTACCATGTCAGGAGACAGACGCCCCAAGAACAGCTACGTCCACTGCCTTTAGAGGCTCAAGAGTTCTTGCAGCGTGAGGGAAACAAAACGCCTATCTGACAGAAGCTCAGCTGAAAGCAAATCCTTTAAGGAAAAACTGAACAAAAAGCAAAATTTTCTCCTGGATGGGGGAACTCACCAAAAAAACCCCACCACAACCCTTGTTTTCTTGCAATAGGGACAACTTTCAAAAGCTGACCTCAGGCTGGCTTGGACAATGAGACACTTCCACCGTGTGAACTAATGGAATAGTGAAAATCTCAAAAGAAAGTCTTTCACACGGTCCTGGCTTTTTAATTTAAGGTCCCCAAATTTAGAAAAATGACATCAAAAAAAAAAAAAAGTATCAATACCCATATCTGTTTTCAGAAAACACAGATAGGAAAAAAAAAAAAAAAAAGTTTCTCTCTCACATAAAAAGCCACAGAATAAAAAAAGTCGGCTGTCACTAGAACTGAAAACATACCACCTCCTCAGGAACCAGAAAGAAGAAGAAAAAAAGAAAAAAACAACACTGACATTCTGTAACAATCTTCTTCTTAAGACTCCAAGGGAAGGGACCATCAAGAAGGTGACAAAGGGCATAGCTAGAACACAGGAATTCTTACTCCGCCTCTTACAAGCAAACAAGGACATTTCAGATACAATACACGACTTCTAATGCATTAACTTGAACTGCTTTTGACAAAGGATTTCTAGAAACGAGTTTGAGGTCAAAACTTCTGTCTACAAAGGAAATTAGAAGGAAATTGTAGGAGATAATACACAGCTTTAGGTTCTGGCAGTCATCCAGCTCCAGCCATTTTATTCTAATATTTTAAAAAGCAAGAGGAAAAAAGTGCCTTCAGGGGCTGCCACATCCATTACTTCAGTCAAGACTGTATACAACATGCAGTAAATTTTCTAATTCAGCAGACTCCTTCATTCACTTGAGAGATTATCCCCTCCCACAGCATGAATTGTATTTCAGGCTAATTCAGTTCTTTTATTAGATTTTCAACTTAAATGTTAAAAGAGAGTTGATGCATCAAATATTGAAGAGCAAGCAAAAGGTTCTGCAATGTAAAAGCTATTTTTCAGGAAACATTTGCAACTATTTTATTAAATATACTTCCTTTAGTACAGGCTATCCAATTTGTTCTTGGTTTATCAAATACATATGACCTCTGTAGCACCTTTCTGCAGCAGAAAAAAAAGCACGTATCACACAGGCAATAAAGACTCTCCATTTTAAGAAGAATATGCTCTGTGCTGCAAGCCTTGCATAATGAATGGCATGCAGGCCAGTAATGGCAAAAGCATTGCAGGGCATTCTTTCCCACCGTCCTCAGTGATGTAATTGTATATACCTCTGGCGCTCACTCATTGCACTACATCAAACACGTTTTCAAGAGCATGTCCAAATCTTGGCCTTTAAAAATAAAGCCTTTACTGATGATGCTGCAGAGCAAAATAAACTGAAATATATTTATTCTTTTCAGAGTATGTTTGCGTTAAAAAAAAAAATCTATGCAGTTATACATCAGGAGTAAGGTAAAGGAACAGCTTAAGTTCTGAATCCAGTGAGCTGAACTCACTCTGTCACTAAGTTATCAAAACATTCCTCAATTAACATATTTCTTCACTTTCATGCGGACTACAGAATTGCTAAACCTACCTCAACTGATGTGAGCAACTATTAACAGCTGTCATTTCAAGAGCATGTCTTATTTTTTATGACAAATTCACTTTACTCCATAGCAATTTTAATCACTCTATTCACTAACAGGAATCACAAAAACCTAATAGTGCCACCTAAATAACTTCTTTCCTTAGAAGTACAACCAAAAAAATCAGCATTGCCTCTTACCAGGAAAGGAGCAAGAGCTACTAACACATGGTTTGCCACAATTAAACAAATTCTTATTGTTTTTCACATCATACTGAAAGAAAAGCAAGACAGGTACACTGTTTTTATAAGGCTTGCCTTAGCTATTCACAAACACACCCTTTAAGGAATTCTTTACGTCTGTGTTCACCATTTAACTAACCAGCGCACACAGGAGATCCACAGCCTCTAGAACAAGTTCTTGGTGTCCAATTCGCGTGATACCCAAGTCTTCAAGATCCTGGTGGGAAATCTGTAACAGCTGCTCACCATTTATCTTCTCCCGTTCAAATTTATGGACATACTGCTGCAGGCAATCATCCAGGCCTACCAAAGCACAAAAGAGAGAAAGAGACACAGAAAAGGGATGTGATTGCAATTTATCTCTTTTCTTCCCCTTCTTCCCCTCAATTTAAACATACAAAAACTATGCAAGGCACAAGCGGCAAGTGCAAACAATATATATAGTGCCAGATTATGAATGAAATATGCAGTCAGACTGAAGAGTGGAAGTTGCACCCCAAGGGCACAGAAAAGGAGCGTGCAGGTTTTGTGGATCTTTGGGTTACCTAACCCAATGCACAACCCCCTTGCTTCTTGTGGAGCAAGCTAAGCTGCGAAAGGTGTCTCTCCAGTGTCAGCATAGGTAAAGCTAGGAGGAACACAGATGGACTGTACTATTAGATTAACCCAAACCCTGAGGGCAACCAAAACCATTAAGAAAGAGAGAGAGAGAGAGATGATATATATGTATGTAAAATAAGGAAAGAAAACGGACCTTGCCCAAAGTCTAGTTAAAAAAAGAAAGAAAAAAAAAAAAAGAAAAAGAAAACCCATTACCCCTATCCACACACATATAAGAGGGCTCAGTGATGAGAGGAAAAGCGAACAATGAAAGACAAAGCAATCAAAATGATGTTGGGTTTGGGTCTCGTTATTCCCTTGATTTGAGGCCCTACAGCTTCCTGAATCCACCATTCTTTCCCTTTTGCTAAGGGTTAAAGGCATACATCTAAAAGAAATCTAATTTACCTTTGCTTTTACAAAGTATTTTAAAAACCATTTAGAGCACTGCATCTGTCACATCAATATCCCTACTTTATATTGCAATTATATGATCCTGTTTTCTACAGTGTTTCTCCCTTGTATTGAGCACAGGGTCTTTTGGAATAGAGGGAATGAGTAAAAGACAAGAAAATAGGATTAACACGTCAAGCTTAGTTAACTGAATGAAATAAAACGAAGCAGAGAAATGCTTTCTCTAATCAGTTTAAGCAATAATCTAGGTGAAAACATTTGGGTGGATGTGTTTTTTAATGATGATAGGATAGTCTTAATGTCCAATTTCACTTCAACATAGCATATAAATAAAACATTAGCTAGAGCAAAAGAAACATCCAATTAGGTCAGTTTTATACAAATACATCAAGTTCATTGATAGTAGTTGACACAAGCAAAAATTCCAACTTACACATTTCACGTGTACTTTGTAGCAGCCACACTAACCACATTGTTTAATTAGTTTAATAAAATCCAGCTCATAACTGCATAAAGGATGTTTACCCCACCACATCAGCTAAAAAGGAAGCCATCGAGATGGACAGGATATTGAAATGAGAAACACTAATCACGCCCTGAACTAAAAGGAAAGGAGAAAGACGACAAGCACCCGGTACAACTCATCAAGCTGCTGTAGGAGCCTGGAGGACAAGCATTCCCGGCACCGGCTACTGCCGAGCAAACAAGACAAATTAAAAGCAGAGTCACACGCGACATTCATTTCATAGCAGCAGCGTATACAGTCACTACTGCCTCGTAGTGTCTAGCCACAGGAAATCTATAGATTACGAACTCCCAAAGACACAGGTTAACTTTAACACACATCATCTGCCTTTATAATATTAAACCAAGAAATTAATGACAGACACCCTGGCACTTCGTGGTCACCCCTTCACACGACTCGTGCAAGCTTCATTGATGCAGTACATCAAAATCCAGCTGAATGGAGCTGGACTCCTCCATATGCAGAGCAAATGATGTACACAACTTGGTATTTAAGCATAATTATGAATGTGAAAACTCACATAAAAGATCAGCACAGTCTCCCAGGGCTCCGGTAATTCAGGGTGCACTCATTCCTTCCCATCTGTCTTGGCGAGTCCTCATAAATTTTGAAAACTGAACCCAGTGCTCTCTTTCCCACAGGCACCAAATTCTCCCTTAGGCTATACAAACTCTTTTCCCAGGAAAAATAATAAAAGATCTGGCCTTCATTGTTCAACAATTTATTTTTTCAAAACAAATTCTCAACTGAGGCTAACATACAGCGCACATATTTGGCATTCCCAATTTTTAATGCTGTCTTGCAGACCACTGTTTCCCATCATTTGCCATCGTAAGCCCACAGTTTCCATTACAAATTGCACAAACATCTAAAATAAAACACTATTCAGCATGCTATTAAGTTCTCATTTCATAAGTTTCTTAGAAAATTAGTGTTGCTTTTGCCTTCTATCCATTCTGTTTGTTGACCCAACTTTTTAAACTTCTATGTTAAAACATGAGATTCTTCGATGCATACATTTCCCTCATTAACATAACTGTGGCTTTCAGTTTGCTTGTGCTTTTCTATTCATGTTTGTCTTTTCTCGAGTATCTATTACAAATTAAACAGCTACATCTAAAAATATATTTTTCATAAGATTCTTAAAAACAGTACTTCTGTGATCAGCCCATAAGACTGTATTTTGTAAAGTAAAACATTACAAAAATCACACAAATGTTTGCTCAAAATAGCTATTCAGATAGAAACTTAAGTCATAAAAACCAGGGAGTGAACATGGAGAAAACCCACACACTTAAAGCAAGCATTCACTAATGTCCTAAGATGAGTTTACTAACACAACTTTTGTTATTATTTTTACTACGAAACATATGGAAAATCTTAAACATTTTAATTGAGAGTGCAATCAGATTTATAGTCTATTGTTTAATTTTCCATCATACGAATGAAATGTTTAAGCATTGTATGAAAGCCAAAAAATTGTATTTCCCTTGGGAGGGAGGGAAGTGAGGAAAAGAGGACTCATAAATCAGTTTAACAAAAAAAAAAAAGGGAACAGTATTTAAGTAATGTTTAAAAGTCATCATTGAAATGCCATTGGCAATCTAAATATATTGCTCATTTTTTACGCTTCTTCCAAACATCTCGATTCTTTCTAGGTATTTTCTTTGTGAACTTCAGTCTCCTGTATACTTGGTAATGCCCATCAGCAAAGTCTGGATATTTCTGAAAAACCTAGATGAATTAAAAACTATATAAAGCAGTCCACACTACTGAGAAAGGCTTTCCCACGTGCCAGGTTATTTTCAACACAATTCACAACGGTACAGTGGCATCCAAAGGCTACACAGGATGCATCTGTCTTCTAATAAGAAAAGAACTTAATATTTGCTCAGAGGTTATAGAGACCAGGTGAATTAAAAACCTGCTGGAAGTCAGGCTACTTTATGATTTATTCTGTAATGGTCCAGGTCCCATTCTGAATTGTGTTATCAATGATGTAGCTGAGAAATAAATACAGTATGCTCACTAATTTAAATTTAGACTTGTATCTACATAAATTAGAAAATTATTAGTAGATTCAAGCAAGAGAAGAGTTTTTACTATTTCGGGGGGGGGGGGAATGCAATTAAGATACTAATATTGGGAAAGACACCTACACTCATTTCTTTATCCTCTCAAGAGTCCTCTTGAAGTCTAAATTAACCTTTGTTTTATACCCAAAGCGTGTTTAAGAAACATTTGTGTCTCAATTGCATGTGAGAAATCTTCATACTGTACTTAGCCCATACAAGAAATCCAAGCACGAAAGATAACATCATTCCCACTTACATAGTTATTAGAATATATGAAAAAAATGACGAAAATCGGAATATCAATTGCAATGTGCTACTCAAGTTTTACAGCAGTAGGAGAAACAATTCTGCCTTCAAAAAAAGAAACCCCACCCACACTAGGTTATTGTTATTTGTATCATGAAAACCTTTTGGGAAGGGAGTTTTGTACAAATTACACTGCTGCTCCTCAATTTTGGCAGGTGTAGAGATGTGCAATAGATCCTAAAAACCGTCTAGACTTCTCTGTCTAAAATAACCTTCCATCACCACACAAAGTGTCCCAGAGGATATTCAATACCATGTATTCATGCAAAAACATTAGGACAACGTTTACACTTACAGATTCACACCGATACCAATCTTGGTCTGTTTTTAAGATTAAGGAAGTTATTTTGTATAAGAATTGAGGGAGGAAAAAAAGAAAAGAAAAGAAGAACTTCAGTGTGGAATGGAGAGGGGAGTGTCTTGGGTCCTAGCCATAATTATCCGTTTACTACTCAAAGAATTAAAACATTTCTTCTGCTGACAAAATCCAGCCATTCGGCACTGAGCAATTGCACTGTTTTAGACCAATTTCTGCGCTGGACCATTATCAGCTAATTTACCTACAATGAAGCAGTAAGTCCTAATTAGTTAGGACTAGCTAATGTACTATGTGCAGTATCAGCTGAGTCACCTTCTCCATTTTCCTCCCTCTGGTTTCACTCTTTCTTACTCTCTTCCCTGGTCTTGATCACACGGTCCAACACCCCACTTCTTTCTAGAGAAGGGGGAAGGTTGACCGGGAAAGGAACTGGAAAAGAGAGGGGGAACCAAAGGCAGAAGGTGACTGGGATCATTGCTGCTAGTTCAGCAACTTGAATAGACTCAGCACTGCTCATAAAATACCAAAGTATTTATTTACATTTCATATACGTGTGTGTGTGTGTGTGTGTGTATATAAAATATTTTGTATATATGCTAGGATGTGGGAGGAGCACAAGCCACATGAACCAAGGAAGGACTTGCAGAGTACAAGACCTTCCCCTTCATACACCACCAAGCTGATGGATCACGACACCCCACCTCAAGGAGTTACAGCCTCATTATTATAAACATGTACTCAGTCTTCTCTGTTGGGTGACCAAATCTAAGAGCAGCTGATGTCCCCAAAGAGCACTAGGATGCAGCTACTTCTCTGAGCCAGTTGAGGAGATACATAGGACTGTGGATAGCAGCCTAGGTTGGGCTCCCCAAATCCCTTCTTTTGTCTCATCACTTTAAAAACCTCAAGCACTGTAACATGGCAAGTACTGAATCTTCACAGCTAAGAAAGTCACTCGTTCTGACCCCCACTTCAAAATCCGCTCAGTTGCTACCATTAGTCTCAAGAGACAGTCCTCGCACACACCTGCTTCAACCCACTCTCACCGGCTTACGAAGATCATCAAATGCTTGACACGCGCCACGGTTTAGTAGCACTGCTGTACTATCATTTATCTTCCATATCATTTTTATAACTTACTGTAGTAGCTTCTTCCCTTCGTTTCCTCCACCTATTTCCAGTACTGAAAGGAATTAATACAAGAAAAAGCAGAAAGAAATCAATGCATCGAACGAATATTAACGAATACCAAAAAGAGTCAATTCATCACAAGTGGATGAATTGAGACCGGAGAAGGCAGACAAAAATAAAGAAAAGGGGCCAGGAAATACTGCGAGACAGTGGCAAAAAGCTAAAGCAGCTCAGCAGAACACGTACAGGGTAAAGAGGCACAAATTGAGAAAGAAGTTCGGGCTGGGGGGGGGGGGGACAACAGAGACAAACAGTTTTAGTACAGACACGTTCACGTTCAGTGCAGCGGGAACGTTGTTCCACTATAACACACATCGCGGCTGCCGTTCCTCTCTTGCAGTATTGCAGGCAAATGGAGCCAGGCACGACTTCAGCAAAGAAATTCAAATTACTTTAAAATGGATCAGGTAGAGACGAATCTAAAGCAGCCACTGGAAACTCAGATCAGTAATAACTTGAGTCTGGGTAAGAAATAACTTTCTAGTGCCCATATCCCTGATTACTTCTAGGTTGTTTGTTTTAGCATTTATCTTTACGCAAGTTTTCAAAATAAAACAGTCTAGTAATCAGTTGGTGTGAGCCATTTATAGGGGAGAGAGGAGAGCTCAAAGGGGTTAGTTTGTCATGAAAAAACAAAAACCTTCAAGAAATCTTTGAATTATTGTCTTTTGTACGAAGATAAAATCTCCTCCTCTTTCAACTTATAATCCAAATAGTTTCACAACCACTCATAGCAGAGTCAACATCTGAAGTATCAATCACACACACACACACATAAAAAAAAAAAAAAAAAAAAAAAAAAAAAAAAAAAGCAGCAGAACTGAAGAGCAGGAACAGCTCATTAGCAACATCCTGGTCTGCTGTGTAAAACAGCTTATCTATAAAATAATTTCTCCTCATATAGGCAATTCGAAGCAACTCTTCCCAATTTCTGTTTGATCATCCACATCCTAACCAAGCAGGCACGGTCTGCTGCCTCACCAGGAATTAGGTCCAGCTTTGCCGAGTACAGACGCTGCCTAGAACAGCGAGAAGTGGTACAAAAGCTTCTTGTCCATTCCCTCGCCTTCACGCGGAGATGGAACCAGAGGAACTGCAGGCCTCTCCCTGCCAGCACCAACGCAAAGGGCAGTCTTCTCATGAAGGTCATACCAGGACAGAGGGAAAGGACGAAGCCTTCAGCCTTGATAATGAATGCCTCAGTGTCCTCTCTGTAATCCCCAATGACTGACAGTTGCACAGAAAGCCTTTTGCAACACGTTCCTATTTTCAGTATTTATGACTAATGTATTTAGCCTCGTTTTACAGGCCAAATATATACGTGTTCACACTGCCCCAAAATAAATCCATTCAGCTTTTTTTTTTTTTTTTTTTTAATGCAAAACTGAAAGCTCCGCCTTGTAACAAAAGAACTGGTGTAAATACGATGGGTAAATATGGACTGTAAACCATCGCTACCAGAAGTGCTATAGAAACTGTGTTTAACCTTTAGTCCCTTTGAGAGGGGGACAATCTCAGACAGCACAGTGGCAGGCCTGACAACACTTACCTTCCAGTCCTACCTACAAAGGCAATGTTTGGGGCCATTCCAGAAACCCTGTTATCGTGCCTCTCCTACAATCCTCCTTATGCATCCATTTTGGCAAATGGGCATGGGACAGATGGCACAGGACACTAGCCTTCCACATCCTCAGCACCACGCGCAGATGGATGCTTCCTCTTAAACACTGCTACCTCTTCACTACCCAAAATTAGTATCCACATTAGTGTTAACTGTAATAGTACCACAGGATTTTCCCCAAAACTCAGAAGTTGAATATGCAGTGGAGAGGGGGGAAGGAAATAATTTAAGCAGAAGATACTGGCAAAGTTTCTACACTTTGGTTTAAGAATATGAACACACAAACACGCACACACAGCCTAATAATAGTAGGAAATAGACCATCATGAATCACACAGCTGCTCTTGTGTGTTGTAATCCATGTTACGATATTAACAGTGACTGGGAAATTACAAGAGTGGATTAATTTAGAAACTGCACCTTCAGTTGAAAATAAGTCTTCTGAATTTGCACCAGAAGTGCAAAAACACATCTGATCCAAGTGGATGGTAGTATACAATAGAATTTGAAATAAAAGCAATTCTGTAACAAATAAAAACATTAAAAACAAAAAAGACCCCACAGAGTTTACTTCCAAAGGCATCTCAGTTAAAACTCAAAGTTTATTTATCTCTCTAATGGCCCATTTGCAGGGAACTTATGAGAAGATCGGGCCAGGGCAAGTTAATTCCACTATTTTCTATAGGTTTAAGGTTTTAAATTCAAAGGAAAATTAGAACATGAATCTACAGAAAAGTAAATTGTGCTATCATGCCGTGTTTCTAAAAAAAAAGAAAAAAAACACGGACACAGCATACTGAAATACAAGCTTAACGAGAAAAATCTCTTTATAAAACAAGTACAAATATGAAGGTATAAGCCAATCATATCATACTTTACTACACTGAAAACTAAAATCACAATGCCACAACGACAAAGATGGAAACTGAAGACTTCCCCAAGTTAGCAGAAGATTCCCTCTAGATTATGAGTAGAAGATAATAGCAAGAGAAATACCTATTGTCACATTCCTTCCTATCTGTAGAGGGATGGGTCAGAACAAATGTATATTCATGTTTTCCATCAGCAGAGCTGAACTGGACGTCTGTATACAGCTATGGTTCTCTGTTGCACACACCAGGCTACAGCCTGACTTAGGTCAGGCTTTACTACCATTATGCTAGCTAATCTCAGTTACTTTCTAAGATAATGCAATCAATTTTACCTCTGAATATTAGTATTACTTGGCTTCTAAGTTTGAAATTTTTACTCAACTGAGAGGAAGAGAGGAAAGGTGTGAGATCCTCTTAGTAAGCATTTACCACTCAAACCTAGGCAGCCAGACCCTTCAGTGCAACAGTGAATACTCAGCTTGAGAAAATGAGTTTGCAAGAAGGAAGAATAGGAATATCACCAATAACAGCTCACATACGCAGGCCTCAAATAGCTGGCAGCACATCTTGCTGGCAGTTTTTTTTTTCAAATCATAACTCTTCCCTAATCCCAGCTACCACCAGAACAGGACTGATGATCAGAGAAAGCCAGATGCAGTAGGCAAAGATGAACAAAGAAAACAAAACTATGATATGCATCATTTTTTCTTGCTCATTGTGGTATATACTGTCTATCTACAAACAGGATAAAGTTTCATGCGAGTAGAAGCTTCATGCAATTTAACACTCATTCTTTATTTTCCTCTCTTCTTAAAAATCTACTACATCAGTCACTGACCAGCTACATTTGGTGAAAACAATCCTTCCAAGCTTTAACACATTTTGTTTGGCAAATTTAATAAATTAGATGAAAGCAGAGCATATCCATATGTTCTTTGCAGATAGACTTGGCACTAAATTTCAGCAAAACGTACTGTGAAAATCAACATTCAGTAAACGCATGCAAAACACATTAAAATAGAGAACACACCTGCACTGGGCCGACAAGCCCAAATAGTTTCCTGGCCAACACCACAAAATGTCTTCAGGGACACTGACAACATCCTCCCTGACTTCACAGTAAAACAAATATCCTATTCGGGGCAAGATGCAACTCTCATTCATTCCCTCGGTACACTACAGAATGAACTAGGCAACACAAGTCAAATAAAATGGCAATATATTGCAGCTCTGCTGAGGCATTTCTAGAGCTATTTAGTTTACATTTGTTGCCCTAGTAGCATCTAAGAATGGCTATAAACTCCAAATTGAAACAACAAAACACCCCTTTGCTGAATACACCAGTACACACAAACACGCGCACGTTTTTGTCTGCTGGTTGCATTTAAAATAGCTGCAGTTCAATGGGTTTAGAATGACTCTAACAGCAGTGTCAATGACAGGGAAGCACTTCCAGCCTTCCTCAAGTTTTTGTTACTACTTTATCTATCAATCGATTCCTCCCTATAGAAAAAGAATTTTAAACCCACAGAGCTTAAATCAGATGTTGCCACACACTGCAATAGACTACTGCAACTTCACACAAATTCACACTTAACAGTTACTAAAAGAGAATGCTCTTTAACTATTTTACTCAAACTCTTCTGACACCAAATCACACCCAGTGAACATACCCTACTGTTTTGACAAAACCTAATAAAAACATTTTGATTGTAAAGACGTGACTGACAGCACCAGCAAATATGGTATGTTTAACACAGTAAAAAAAAATAATAATAATCACTGAGTGTGGCATTAAGGAAAGTAAAAAAAAGCAGCTTTCTTAAGTGATGGATGCAAAAGGATTTAAAATGTCTAAAACACTGCTAAATCCTTCCTATACCATGGAAAAGTCTCTTCTACATTCTTTTTGTAGCTTGTAACTAAGGTCTGCAACTGCTCTAAGAGTGTTGTTTAAACAGGACACCAACAAAAGTTGTTTACGCCATTATAAAATGCTTCATTAATTCCATTCAAGTAGTGCATTTATAAATGTTCTACACATCAGAATAAATGAATATCTTCTACAGGCTTATCAGTGAGGTAAAGCACAGTCTTCGCATGCCGAGTCAGAGCTTCAGTAATGAATTTACAGATGTCTAAATGAGGGAACTCTGCTCCACCCTGGGCTTGACAAGCTCACCCATCTGGAGCGCACAGAAGTCGTTTCCAAATACAAATAGGCTTGAAGAATCACCAAGTCTTTCCCTAGCAGGAAACACAAGCATGAAGAAGGAACTAGATGACTGCAGCATTTTGTTTTTCCACTAATGGCTGTTTTGGTTTGATTTTTCTTCATTGTAAGTGCACTTTTACAACATGCTGTCCAATACATTTCAAATTATACTCAGACATGAACTTGAAACTTTTGTAGTGAGGGTAGGTTTGTTGTTTTCTCTCCTCTGAAAAATTAATTGTTCATAGCCAGTTACACATTTCTCTTGAGGCAATAATTCATTCTACCGATGCACACAGTGGTTTTGCCTAGACGCAGTAGGGTTTTGACAAGAATAAAAGCATAGTGGTATGGGGCCACTGATAGTTGCAACAGAGAAAAAAAAAATCTACAGACAAGACCTCTGTTCCTCCCTCCACACAGTGCTAAGCTTCATAAAGAATCAATTCACTTCACTATGTATTCTCTCTTACAGAATATGTGGCATGATCAGCTCAGAAATGAGCCACCCTTGGCTGACCATAGCATTTATCTCTTCTGCAGCTAGATGGTAACAGGAACTATGGCAAGACACCAGCCGCCATTTCGGTTTGGGGTTGGTCCAGCACCCTTACTCACTCTCTCAGGCAACACAAGCGAAGGAAACAACCGTTTCCCTGGATCCCAGGTGGTCCGACGAGTTACATAGCTGGAGGTATTGCCAATTCACATTTTATCTAAAATAGAGCTAAAAAGCTCCCCTGCTTGTCAGTCATGCTTACTCCAAAGTGGAATCCCTCTCAGCCACTTAATACTAACACCTTGACAGGAGAAGGCAATAGATCCCTCCACCTTAACTGCTGTAGTAAGATCTACATAAGCTCAACCTCATCAGCAGCTTCCGCTAATAAAATACGCTGTACGCTGGCAGAACAGATGTATGGGGTCACATTCTGGTCCGCCCTCTTTGCTGTGAGATCACTGCAGGGGACGAGGGCAGAACGCGGTGGGGCAGATTAACAGCCGAAAGTGGCACGATCATGTCCAGCACAGCTCATCTGCCAGAGCCCCGAACTGCACCAAGGCTGCTAGTCACCGGACCCCGCTGTGGACCTCTGCACTGTTACCATTTGACAGAATACCAATAAAGTCCTTCCTACCTGATGCTGCTTTCACCATATCCCAAGATCCAAAATATTCAAGGTACTCCAAGTCTAAGTTCAAAAACCAGATGACCAGTTTAAAATTGGCTATGCTGTGTCATGTCAGTGTCAGAAGTTGCTGGTATGACTGGTCTGCTGGGACACAGATTTAGTGTAATACTGCTTGAAGTGATGCAGTATTTTACTTCTTACCAAAGGATATGTTCTTTGGCAGATTTCTCTCCTTCCCTCCCAATACCTCCTTGCTCCAGTTTTCCAATAAGTAGAGATTGGAAGTTAAGCTTTACTAAGAAACAGTTCTCTATGCCACACTTTTATGGCTCATCAAAAGCTATGTTATTATTACATTTTAATGTAAACCACTACCAAGTAATATATATAAATGTTTTATATATATATATATATATATATATATATATATGTATGTTATATCAAAACAGCACTAGGCACAGAAAAATTCCTGTACAACTGAACGACCTATTCTCATTATAAATTCATGTCACTTGAATTGTAACATTAATACAAACGCTGTGTTACTGCAGTTAATGTATCAGCACCACTACATAAAACTCCTCATGGTATCAAAAACGCAAAGCTTCTAAGGGAGGAAACGTGTCAAATGTGTCTGCTCACACAGAAAAGTTAACTCAGTAGAAGATTAGCCACCTAGAGAGCTTTCTCCTACTCACAACTAAAGCAATGCTTCTTCAGTCATTATTTTTATGATTCTTTTTGTCTGTGTGGTATCACTGATCTCACGTATAGCTAGCTTTTTCTCATGTCGAGTCGAGTTTTTCCCTTTCTCCTACACAATTACTTGTATATTTTTTAAAAGGGAAACAATCTTACTTAAAAAGTTTCTTTTATCAAAATGCCTTTTTATGTGCCTATCAACTGTTTTAATTGTTGTTGGCTTTCATACAAAAGAAATTAACCAATAACTAATTTAAGAAAATCACTATTCCTATGCCATTTTAGTTCAACGCAAATCCAACAACTAAAAGGGTGAAAACAGTTGGAGAAAAGTATTTTGCGCAGTAACAGGCAGGTACATCCTAAAGGCTGACAAACCACCCATTGAGAAAGCATTTATTAACCCAGTGGCTGATCTGCTTTGCAAGGGTTTTATTTCTCCCTCATCCCTACTATGACTTCCAGTTTCAGTTGCATCAAACTTCACATTCCTCGTATCTATAGCTACGCACTAACCAAGAGGGAGGAATCTCTAAAAGACATTTTTTAAAAAAAGCAAAGTAGTTAACATCCATGGAAGTGGTAATCAAACCAATTCTTTAACAGACCTACTTTTAGCAAGGTATGAAGTGGTCAATCTACACATAAGGCTTCGTTGAGTTCTGTATTTGCAAAACAAATGGACAACGGGATGAAAATCCCCATAAATGGTTTGCATTCTTGAAGTCTGATGCAATTTAATCCCTGGGGACAGCACTACTTTTTTTCTTTGTGATTGCATGGCATCTTTTTAAATGATGCTGTGATCCTGAACCCGCAATATTAAGCACCAAAAATAACTTATAGTTCTGCTGCAGTATTAAAAAGTGGTCATCAAAAGGTCACTTGCTAACTTCTGCATCACTACAGTAGTCTCATGTTTCTGCTTCACATCAAATCCAGTTGCTTTCTCATTCTTCTTGGATGGTCCTTTGTAAACAGCTACTTCTTGTATGCTTATGTTGAACATATTTTTTCAAAACATAGCCCCTGCTTTAGCTACCAAGTACTCAGTCACAAGGATATGGCTAATTAGTTGGACACTAACCATATGAGAAATCACTTAACAATAAAATTAGAGTCAAAATTTCACTATAATGTTTTTGATATTGGGACACCCAAGAGAAATGGCAAGAGCAAGGGAGTGAAAAGTGCACTTGCTCTTAACACAATAGTTAATCACAAAGAATGAACTAGACCCACAAGTCTCAAATATGTCAAATGAAAGCTAGAAAACAAAAATACTGTCTTAAAAATGACACATGCAAACCTTATTGTCTGTTTTTTTTAATCCAATAAGCTCTCCTTCTCATTCTTTTATTTCTGAACTCTCCTAGAAGTTCATTTCCTATTTTCTCCCTTTTTACTGCTCATCTATTTACCTTTTCAGTAACATTTCTATGTTTCAAACAAGTCAGCATCCTGTTGGTGCTGAGAGGTTTTATGCTCTCCACTACCAGCTATTGCATATTTAAGCGTCTTTTCAAAAATCAGTGCAGAGAGTAGAAATAACTGTAAGTAGTACATATATGGTTACATGTGTGTGCTTATGCAGCTCCTCACTAACACTACACTTAAAGAGAGGAATAAGGTAGAAAAAAAATCATGCTACATTTCATTATTATTTAAAATATTCAAAGCTATGTTCGAAGGAGCCTAACCACTTTATTCTAACAAAAACTTACTTCATCTTCAAATAACTTTGCAAAATGAAGGTGAAATATTGTATGCTCTTGCTCTTTCTCATGATTTTTTGGAGTTTATAATCACTTCAGTCATAGAACGGACTTAATAGAGCCATTAATTTAAAACACGTAAAAGGTTATAAAATTCCCATACTTTATTAATATATTTTTGTTGGTTCTTTTCCTCCCTTTCCCATCTCTACATACTACATCTTTTTGGTAAAGGTCACATCTGCTGGGTATAAATAAAGACTGTCTAAAAGTAAAAGACATGGAAAATTAGAGCAAGTAATTTGCCCACTAATAAAAAGATACTACCTTTGATCCAAAACTATCATGAGCTTTATTCAAACATAGCCATTTATTTGTTTCAATCAACTTGAAATTGCCTAAGCAGCACCTCTCCTCGATGCATACTTTATCTCAAGTATTACTGAGCCCTCTATTTCCAAGCAACCTGAAGAGATCAAAATCCCTCTTCGACCTAGACTTTATTCTCGCAGCCTTGAGTTCTGCACGTTTACCTGCCATACAGTTAGTGCTGGGTAGCGATCCCCAGCTATATCACACTCTTAAACTTCCAATTCATGAGAAAGCTCCTGCCATCCCAAAAGATGCATTTGCAAACGTGAAATCAGAAGCAACTTCAGCAAGCTGCTTTATAAAGGAAGAACATACAACCAAGCAGATTTGCTTCTACTTACAAGGATATTCCTGTTCTTTATTAACTACATGGTGGTGGAGCATCTCCATTTTATTTAAGCCTGATTTATGGAAGTCTATTTCATCACTGTTCATCCTTGTTCTTCACTTACAGGCACTACAGTGAATCTTTCTTACACCCAAGTTAATGATTAGGTCTTATGGAGGGTGGGGAACAGCAGGGGAAAGCAAGGAGGTCCCATGGCAGTGGGTAGGCAGAAGAGCAAGGAAAGGAAATGAAGGAAATTTTAGAAAATGAAGCCATTGTTAAAACCTTCTACCACTTGTAATAGCTATGGGAACAGCAGCAAAGAAAGCAAGCCTCACACAGGCACTCTGTCTTTATGCAAATACTCCTTTATATTCCCAGAGACTGCTGTCAGAAAGATGACACCATCCTCGTGTGCTCTCTACTGAAACTTCTAGAAAAGGCCACTATCTTCAGCAGTGCCTCCTACATAAGCAACAGCAACCTGTAAGCAGAAAGCTATGAAGTACCAGCTAATTTCAAAACCATCACCACAGAGGAACTTACGTCCTCTGCTTAATATTAACTAGAAAACGATGAAAGCTCCCAACCCGAGGATTACCGTAATTCCTCCAAATATTTTATACTCTTTGTCGTTTCTATAAGCATCTTCTTTACCAAGAAGTCTAGCATCTTTTGAAAAATGCTGTAAAATAGATGCAAAACAGTTAACACTGCTCTTACTTAAGGAAGAGTAACATGGCAAAATAACTGAGAAAAAAATGGGTGATATAAGAGGGAAATACAGGGAATAGAATGGAAACACAGCCACAAGAGTAAAGATGACAAAGAAAGTTTGACAATAAGCATATCCACAGGGGAAGGACGAGGGTTAAGTTATGATAAGATCCTGTTCAGATGGGAAAAAGGAGCACAGAAAAATCACACAAACAGGAAAAGAGAAGCATATTTGCTATTTGAGAAATTCACCCAGAGACCATCTAACTGGTCACTTAGGTTCAACTACTGCAGTCAGACAGTTGCTGTTCTTAGTGATCTTTTTGAAATGACAGACGTCGCAGTATCTCAAGAGCAAGCAATCTACAGAAGAGCACGATTACACAGTACATGTACCGCGAAGTTCCACGCGGCATACTGCTGTACGGCACACAGACAGGGTAGCGAGGCAGCCTCCTTATCCTCAAGTTACTCTCTTCAGAAATCCCACCCGGCTCACGCGAGCTAAGTAAGATATTTCTCTTCCCCAAACGTTCGCAATTCTAACACACACAGAACTGTCGACCTCTTGGTCTGCAGACACTACACTTCAGCTACTGTTTCTCATTCACACACACACACTAGTCCTTGGCAAAGGTGCCAGAATAAGAGAAGCCAAATGCATTTATTTGCTCACACAACAAAGCTGACAGCAGCAGTGTCACCCCCTTCCTTGAAGGGCAATCAGTCAGGCCCAATCAATGCCAGGACACGAAGGACAAGCCAGTTCCTCCACCCAGTCATGACCTCTTTGCTGAAGTGACCAGGAGGGAAACCATCAGAGACAACTGCATAGCAAACCCCCTGACGAGACAACAACCCAATTTAAGAAACAACCTGCTCCACTTGGAGATAAAAAAAAAAAAAAAGAAAGAAAGAAAGAAAGAAAAGAAAAAGGTAAAAATAGTCATAAAGATATCTGTCCACTTTCTCCAGAGATAGACTTCCATCAGAGTACAACTCCTATCACAAAGTCTAAACACCAGTTTACTCTTGGTAAAAACTATTTCATAACAGAATGGACAACTACTCCTTTTAAAAAGAAAGGAAAAAAAATACAGCTATAGTATTAGTCAGACTAATTACACACTGACTAGAGACAGCACAGAAACACTGTTGTTGCCTTTGAAGCATATTTTCTAAGGTGGTTGCCTGTATAACTTGTCGACTAGCACTTTGTTTTAAGGCCCCATCTACAGGCAATGTAGGTCACCACCTTTTCAGTAAGAGCAATTTTTAAACTCCTTAGCAAGCATAAAGAAAGGCCTTTGCTGACCATAAAAATACTATACCTATATAGCTCAAGCCCAAAGTAATTTCATTTTCTAAAAGCAGCAACAATATTCTCTGCATTAGTTGTTCATATCTCTTGCGCATGAAGCCCATGTGTCTGACAACTACATGTGGTTAATGCAGTGCAACAACCCCCTGCCCTAGGGCCTTCATCTCAAACATGCAATTAAGAGCTTGCTGTTTAAAAGTTTATAGGTTTTTGTTGTTTAAGGAGTAGTTCATTAGTCACAAGAGCTCTTTTTCTTGAACTCTAGTAATTAACACTCTGATGTCTGTTCCCACAGTGGAAACAAAAATAAATGTTACAAAACTGACTGCCTCTTGGTTCCCAAGAAGAAATGAGGTGATCCCTTTAATTTGGTTTGGCTGCTGTCTCACACCACCATGTGGAACTGTTTTGGTTGATTGCGGCAAGGTCCATTACTCACATTTGTCTCTCCTTTGTGTATGCAGCCTTGTGAACACTGTGATTACTGTTACACCCATGAGCTAGTCAAGGAGCAGTTTGTTGTAAGGCAACAGCTGATGCAGTTGACAGCTAGCCAGCCTTCTAGATGACAATCTCCTACACTCACAAAACATTTCTGACTAGCACCTTACAATCTCACGGTCGCCAGGGAAGCAGAACTACACACATATGAGAATCACCAGCCATCATCACCTGCTAATCACATTCATATGCCATATTAAACTGAATGGCATTAACACAAAAATGCTGACAGCGCGTACCTCTTGATTACGGACAAATTCACAGATGTCACTACTCCGCTCAGCATACACTGATATTATGTGCAAACATATCTTACTTCAGCTTAAAAATCCTACAGAGTGTTTACATCAAGAATTTTAATTTCCTGAAAGTTATCATATTACTTTCTATACCACATAGGAATCCCTATCATGAGCTAGGGCTCAGAACTGAGGTGCAAAATCCCAGCCTGTATCCAAAGGAAGTTTAAAACATACAGAACACTGCTATAACGAATGATACTCCATCCAGTCGGAAAGGCAACCATTTCATCCTGTTGTGTCCACAAAGGACTGGTAAGGTTGATGCCATCACAACTGACAGCTTTGAGGAGAGTTTTGCAGGCACGTAAGAAGAGCCTACGGGAAAACAGCAGAGCAAGCCTAAAAGTGTTCGTTTAAAGTAGCTTCTCCACAGTGTGTGATTGAACATGCACAGAGCAAGGCCAGGCTAAGGCCTGGCAGCAAAGACCTCCAAGAATGAAAGCAGCAGCATATATTCAAAGCAATAAAGGTGACAGAGTCAGAAATAGAATAGATACTAGAGAAAAGACATTGCAGCAGCAAAGCATACCCGATAACACCCTAGTGACAGAAGAGACCTGCCTCAAGGCACCCAATACAACAGGCATTTTAAAGCATATCACTGAAACATCTCATCTTCCTTTTAACATGCTGTGCCTAAAAGCAAGATTTAATCAATTGAGTGGTCAATCACCAAATCTCTTCACTTCCCCATATTTTTATAATTGCTTTAAACAGTTACAGCAATTGCTTTATACAATTAACTGCTTGACATATTTTCATTATTCCAAGTGTTACGGTTCTGGTTAGGTGCTCAAAGATAAAGCTGCTTCCTAAAATAGCAGAGACCTCACCAGAGTTCAAGTGTAACTCCCCAGCTGTAAGCAAGCCAGCTGTAACACACACTTTTAAGAAAGCCAAAGGCAACTAAGATCAACAAAGCTGACCAAGAGCTTTGTCAGCATCTCACACAAGTCCAAAATACCACCAACCCAATCCAGAGCCCTACTGCTCTCACAGGAGTAAAGGGGAGCAACAGAGGACAAGGAGAGTGTATGCATCCATCTCAGCTGCTCCATCTTTTATCTTCGCATAGCAGTCTTCATGATTATGAAGGGGCAAGAGTGACAGCGGATACTCCACCCAATTAGCAGGGTGGTAACAAGATATTTCTGATCTTCTGCTGAAACTTCAAGCACTTCAAACAAGACTTTTGGATACTTTTAAGATACAGCAAAGCACGAAACATTTATAGCAAACTTGGTCAACTGAATTCATAACAACTTGCTTCTTGCTCAAAATGCTTCAAAATTTTGGGTTTTTTTTAATCTGTTATAGACTATAGCTTTTCCAGTTATTTTTATGCATATACATACATATATTTATTTTTATATATATATATATAAAATCTCTAATATAAGGTTTGAGTGGGGGCATGATTCCTATGAAGCAGCCTACAAAGACTGGTTGTGCTAAGTGCCAAAAACACCTGTAGGCAATACCCTCACATACGGCTAACAAAGCTACTAGAAGGATTAGGGGAATTTGTAAGCAGAACACAAATAGCTACATCTTAATAGAAAACTAGAGATTTCAAAAGTTCATAGATTTTTGAAAAAAACAATGACAACAGGAAACATTACAGAGTAAAATACATTTTGGTAGAGTCACAAGCTGAATTTTAGCTGAATTAGCTGAATTTTCAAGTATCATTTCAACATACACTTAATCCTCAGAAAATTGAGGATGATACTGGCCAATAAAGTTATGTGCATTATGCTCAGTTACTGAAGAGTTAGAAACCACACAGTCCATTGAGCATTCTGCAGCAACCAAGCTATATTAATTTGAGCAAAACCTGCAAGCACTTTAAAAAGTTCATGAAGTACTTATTTCTCAGATTATGAATGACAGCTGAACAAGTCTCTAGGCACGTCAAGCACATGACTCTTCTTCTGGAAGGTGCAATATCTCTCTAGTTAAACCGCTCAAGATGCCAGTACAAATCTTACTAAGCTAAAAGCTGACTGCTAGCACTACTGTGACCAAGACAGTGCCAACACCAACCTACAAGAATCTTGGATGTATAAAATTGGTATCTCTTGAAACAAGGCAATTGACAATTTGAGATGAAAGTTAGTGGTCTAAGAAGATACAATACTAAACGGCTTCCCGAAATACCCAAGTCAAGCTACTTCACCAAATGTTTGGTTCCAGCAGCATCAAAGGAACCATCATTTTGCAAGTAGCATCTCATAATGGCTGACTCCATAACACAGGAAGGTTCTGCTGTAACAACAACCCAAGCCAGCCAGCGTGTGTCTCACGTTTCACCGTTAAGACCTAAAATCTATCAGCTACACTCGACTCAACTACAATTGTTAAATACTGCCTTTTTATGCAACAAGGTGCGGTGGTACTCATTACACAAGACCTTTGCCATATAGTCCACCCGCTTAAGACATGGACTAGACTATATATTTGCTTTGGCAAAAGGGCAGAAGATGTCAGTTATTATTACACATGCATCTGTTATTACTCTCAGACAGAATATATTTTAAGAAATTGGTATTAAAATGTACAAAACTAAGAAATATTGAATAACAAAATACAATTATTTCTCTCGCATGAACCAGACAATTTTGATTCCCTTCAACAACTTTTCTGTACAACAGATACCTATTAATTAGTAATATTTCAACAATCCTTAATAGTCATGTTTATTTTTCTTATGAAAGCATATATGTCATTTCTAAAGGAACATGTGCCTTCATTTTGGATGGTCCTTCCTGCATAACAGTTCCAAAGTTACCTATGGAGAAAGGAGGATTCAGCAACCACAGCATCAAAATGTGGCCTGCAATGATTTCCCCTCAACCTCACTGCAAACTTCATGGGTTGGACCCAACTGGAAATTAACATGCTCAAACTCCCAGGATGGATGAGACCTCCTAAGTACTTAAGGGAGCTCAGAGCATGATTCAACTCACCTTAAGAAGGGACACAGAGCGTGAGGTCAGCTGAACCATCTTCTAGGCTCCAGTGACTAGAACAAGGGCTTAGACATTTAAATTAATTGTATCTTAATCTTGATCTGAATGCTGCCTACTGTGTGACCAGAGGCAAGTCACTTACTTCCACCATACGCTCCACAATACAGTGCCCCATACGGACACCTGAAGTAGCTCAAACCAACTGCTCAGGAGTTTAGAAGCAACGTAACTATATTAGAAGATAAAAACAGCCAAGAAGATCATGCAAACGCTGTGTCTAGTATATAGATAACCTACCTGAAATTAGTTAAACCACACTGTGTGACACAGACATACCCTGAATTCTTCACAATCTTAACTCCCTATCTATAGGATGGGAATAACAATAGCTTCCTACTGAAAGCAGTACTAGAAGAATAAAACAGAATGTGAAACAAAGATACTGCAATGATCAAATAAACATTAAGGTTAAATCAAGATAAGAACTGCCTGAGGCACACAGCCAATATGTCATCAGCCCCAGAGACTGTTTCTCACGTATCTATTCCAGTCATCTTCTCTTAACACTTTTAAAAACACCTGAATACTGCAGTACTGAATTACTGCAGGTATACTCAAGTACTGCAACCTTCCAGAATCCTACCAGCTGGCACCAGTCTGGTACACATACTATGAGAAAGTAGTAAGCAGCAGCAGATTTAGAAGCATGAAAATATCATATGAGCAACCCTAAGAATAGATGCCCCACTACTGAGAGCCCCCATGGGCAATAAGCATCTGCTATGCAAAAGCAGCATTCACATCAGTCTGTTTTCATGCCAAACTCCAACTTTGCTGTATCAACAAATCCACATCTGCCTTCTTGAATAAGCAATGAATCTTGTTTGCAGTCAAATGCCAAAATTACATGTTCCTCCAAGATTCCTGTCAAATCCTAACCGTAACTGAGGGCAAACCATGTTCTGTTCTTAACTATTCTTTATGCAATGACAACAGGTACTACTGTGAGATACAACCAAAACCAGGAAGAAATAGAAAGACCAGAGTCAGGTTTGATTTTCAAGTTTTTGGTTTGATCACATAGGTATTTATTTACCTAATATTATTGTCCAAAACAGTGGGAAGTACATATGATCAGATAAAAGATGAAGGATTATTCTTAAATAAAAGGAAGCAACTATGAAGCCTTTGTTTACTCAGATATCACATTTTGTAAGAGGCATACTGTTGCATCGTCCAGTCAGTCCAGCTTAAGTCCAAATACTACACAAAATATTACAAATTTGAGGGGGGGAAGCATGAAGACTCAGAATTTATAGCGTATTTATTTTTTGTCTCCCCTTTCAACTAAAGTTTCCATTACAGCTTCCTTTAGGAATGCCAACTATTACTAAGTTTTATGTTTTGTCATAATCCTCTTAAAATTCTGCTTGGTGAAGCTAACAGAGAATGCAAACAAGAATTCTGCATCTTGTAAAGGCTGGAAAAGTGAAGCAATGGATATACATCAGCACTCAAACCATTCAGGGAGAAAATAAAATAAATAAATAACCTCACTTCAGAGTATGTATTGGTGCATTTCACTGTATTCCCATTTTTCCCTACAAAATTCTCTGGGCACAGATCCATCCCCCTGCCATTGCACTTTTTAAGTCCACATTCTTCAGGCATGTCTAAACTTGTTCTTATAGCCATCCTTCCTCAGGGGAAGTCCCACCTAGAAAAGAGGAAAAAAAACAAAACAAAAAAATATTGTTCCCTTCCTCCTCTCTCCCCCCATAGCAAAGCACCCTCTCTTTGCAGCATTACAGAGCTAAGGTACCTGCTCAGATATTGCTACCCCACTGAAAAATAGATGGACATTTTTAATTCTTTTATTTACAAATCCAACTGTAACCAAAGGGTTCCCTTCTGGCCATCTCAGCAAGGAGGACACAGCTTTTCCACCACACTAGTTTAAGGAGGAGAAAACAGTATTGCCAATACCCGCAGTTCAGAACAAAAGACACTTTGGAGCCGTAATCCTGGCAATAGCAGTAGTATTACAGCGGAAGGCAGAAATCCTCTTTTATTACATCAGAGTCTTTTACCAGCCACCAAGGGTAGGAAGAAGCCCATGAGAAGCCCTTAATCTGCCTCATTGGCCCACTAAACTCATAATATACCCAAAGGAGGCTATATCTTAAGCCCTGCCCTTCTGTTCTGGCTGGGAAAGCATCTGTATTAGACAAGGTATGTCTTCTTTGTCATTAAATAAAAGATATTACAGTGCTTTTCATAAAGCATTTACCCAGCAAGCTTCATTCCAGTAATACAAGACACAGTAAGAAAAAATATTATTAACAGTAAAAGGATAGCAACCCAAAGAATACTCATTTTGCACACCCAAGAAAAACATCAAGATCATATCAGCCTAGAAGCATTTATCATAGAATCGGTAACGTTGGAAGCGACCTCTGGAGATCATCTAGTCCAACCCTGAGCACAGCCCATACAGGGATTGAACCTGTGACCTTGGCATTAGCAGTACCACACTCTAACCAACTGAGCTAAACCTGCCCTCAATGTAAATCAACACTTCCTTTAGCAGAATCCTTAGCCCTTGATGAGCAGCAATTACATTTTAAATGGAGTTCTTCCCTTTGATCAAGGAGCAAGATAAGATCATATTTATGCCACAGAGCTTTGACTGCAACAGCACAGCAGTTAACGTACACCTACTAGCATAAGAAATCGCCCCAAAATATAGATTGCTATTACAGTGACAAAGAATTTTACTCCTATAAAAGACTATTAGAGAAGCATTTATAAGAAATTACACGAACTCAGCACTAATGCAATATTATAACACAAGTCAGCCAGATACTAAATGCATATCTGTAGACGAAAGTTACAACAGTCAGCAGTTTAGCTCTCACCAAATCAAACACAGATGCCTCACTTCATCCAGCATGTGTGACATTTGATGAGAATTAGCCACATTTCATTATATCATAAACATCTACTTTAATAGGTGATGAATGCTTAACACTAGTTAAAAAAAAAAAATCAGGCTGATTCCACACATCTCTTGCAGATCCTCCAAGTTGTGAAATGTTATTGCTCGTACCCTGAGAAGATGGGGTAGGCACATGGAAACCTGCAGGCAACCTCCTCACGCAAAGGGAAGCACAGCCCAGGGATCTGGGCAATAAATAGCCTTGGATTCAGAAGTCATCTCACTCCAGACATGAGAGCCCAAGTGACAAGAGAAGTATCTCTAACATCACGTGGAGAACTTCAGAGGTTTCATATGAATTTCCTATCTCTCACTGCAGCCCTATGGAAAAACATACTAAAATTTGTGAAGAATCCTGTTGCCACAAGCCAGGGCCCAAAGAACTAGTGTAAATGCATGACAGGTTGCTACAGTGGCCTTAGTGCTATTAGCTTCTATCCACCTTTCCTTTCTCCTCTCAAAGTTAGTGAGATATCTCCTTTTGCCAGGGCTTACATATTTGGGATAACCAGAGGATGGAAGGAAGAGAGACTCGAAACATTGCACCTCTGGGGAGGCGATGACTGTCTACATGACATTTTCAGAAACGTACAAAGTACAGACTAAGACCAACAACATTACAAGAATTGGGGGGAAAAAGACCCACACAACAGTGATTAGTTCTTTCACTTAATTCACAGGGGCGCTGCTTGGATTTATTCATTAGCATTTCTTCTGTGCGACACTTCACTGCAAATGAAAAACCCGCTCTAAGACAATGATGGAAATGGGAAGCAGAGCGGTCTTGCCATCTTCTCTACATTCCCTAACTGCTGCTAGCCATTTTGACATGCCTGCATGCAGTTTGACATGCCTGGAAGGAGCTTATGTGTTTAAGCATGACTGAAATCAGGCAATCCAGAAATTTAGATTTAAGAAAGCAAAAGAAATGAACACCCAGAAAGTCTTGCATACTTTTGAGTACTTGCTGACAGGCTGCATGCACGCATCACTCATAACCGCAATTTATCCAGTAGCATCTGTTGGATAACAGCCATTTGTCAAGGTCCTTTACTTAAGAAAATAAAATATAAGACAAATTCAAACAGGCATTTTATCTAGTACCCTGTATTTTGTCTTCCATTACCTCTTGCAGTGTCCTAGACAGTGCACAGACAAAAAGAGGTATGATCCCTGGACGAAAGGATTAACATACTGAAAATAGAATTTTTTTAATATGGAGTGCCACGCAGAAATTTTTTCTCTTTCAAAAAAACCATGATTTTTAGTGTTATATTTTTCCAAATAACTTGAACACAATAGTGAGAGTACAAAGTACACCTGAGAGTACTTAAAGAGAAGACTAAAAAAAAAAAAATTAGTGCTATGTGTCACTCATAGTTGTTTCTAAAATCCTACCAGGCTTTGCAACTCCCAGCACACACAATTAACACGACTGACCTTGCTGAAATCTCACTGAGCAAGCACGATAGGGCTAAAAAAAGAACACCAGTCCTCATAACCAATTGCTAACTATTAATAAATGAATATATTTCTATTCTTTCTCCAAGGCATACTTACAAATATAGCTGTCCTAAAAATTCATCAAGAATGGAAATCAGAGTACTTCATGATGTAACGGGCACAAACAAATGGCACTCGTGAACTATTAAGTAATGGAGCAACTGAACCTAGAGTGCAATAAAAGGACTGAAGTGTCAGCTTGATCCAGAGCTGGCTGAGTCTACAACTACAGTTACAAAGGCCAAATTGTAATGGAGACTCAAAACAATGGAAGCATCTAACCACAAGCACGTCAAACTGCCTTTACCGTGTAAAATTTGGCTTGGAGTCACAACTCACATAAATATGTTAGGCCTGGGGGCAGGGGGAAGAGAGACATCAGGCCACACAAAACAAAGAGGAGATACCAGCAATGTTCTCTAAGAAGACAGTGACCTTTTTCACACAGGAGAATCTCACATGCAACCTTGCCTCCTCTCATTTCTTTTCAGGAATGACTTTAGCTATGAAGCTTTCAGTAGCCAGGGGCTTCTGAGACCAAGGAAAGTTTCTCTACACAAATCGATTGCTATGTTTTGCGTCCCCCCTGCTCAAATTCTTGCTATGCCAATAAAATTATGCTACTTTTATGCCTGAGATTTCTCCACATACATAGCTCTAAATAACTAACAGGGTTCTTGCAGAGTTCGCACACAACACAGCCAAATCCAGGGAAGGTCCAAACCTGTAATCAAGTGTTTGCCAGCAGTAGTACTGCAGCTGTGGTTCCATTTCTGTGGCCATATACCCATCCTGCAATAACCTAAATAGCTCTAGGTTTCTTTCTTTAAGGGCTCTGGGGGAATTCAGCTTCATGGACACACAAAGAGTACTGCAAGGAAGAACTGAGCACTGAAAACATGCTAGCCCACACATTAGCTACAAGTCAAGCGCAACACTATCCAGAAGTTAGTTTCTATCCCAAGAGAGGATCAATTTAAAAAAACAGTAATAATGATGAAGTGTATTTCATCTCACTAGAGTCTATTTCAAGAGAACAAAGCAGCCCATACCATTAAACCAGCATCAACTCCACAACTGACTCCACAGCAAGTCAAATAACACAGAAACATCGACAAAAAGAATATACCTTTTCACTACTGAAGGTGGCCCCCAAATACTGTCAAATTTGTGTCACACTGTAAGAAAAGCTCACAACTAAACCACCACTGCTCCTGGACAGAAACCAGGGGAATATCTACACGAAGATCAGATCATTTTCAAGCATTGATACTGCCGCTAAAAACTTGTGACATCCTTGGACAAAGCTCGAGAAATGCTTCACCTGAACTCAACACTGTTAGAGAGTAAAAGCATAATGCTTCATCGGCAGTTTCAATTTAGCTATGCCCCTTTTATAGCTACAAGAGTCTGCTACTGTCAATACAGAAGCCTTTGCCAGAAAAAACACTCCGGCTCACAAAAAATAGCAGCATCCTAGTCTGAATTAACATGAGAATATAAGCCACTGCTTTTTCTATCAGCTGTTAGAGGCTGCTAACAATAAACAAAGCACTTTTATTTAAAGCTTGACTACTACAAGTTAAAAATATCCAAATTTGGCTTAAATTCTAGTTAAGTTCTGTAGTTTAAAATTAGATTCTATCTATAACAGAGCAGTTCAAAACTCTTAGAACTCTTCAGTACAAGAGCTGACCTGCTTAAAAATGTTTAATTCAAAAAGCCACTTTTTTTTCACCCCTACAGAAGCCATGTTTACCACGAGAAAGTAAGCTGACTGTCTACCAGTGGTCAGAGTGCTTAATTTCTGGCTAGACCCCCTCCCCCAAATATTTCACGGAATGGGGAAGGGGGCTCTTTATTTGGTTCGGTTTAGAAAAGCTACTTTTATTAAAAAATAGATTTAAAAACCTAATTTATATAGGTTTGATTGTAAAGAGATTTGAAACAAAAAAAAATACTTTTTGGAGAAATAACTTTTACAGTTTTACACAAAAAAACAGACTGAAATCAGACCACTTCTGCTATTCTCTACATCAAGACGTTTCTATCTGTTTGATGAGTGGGCGCCATTATCTGCAAAGCCGATCTCACTGCTGACAGCTGCCATCTCCCACTATAGTCATTGATATCACTCAACCCTGAGTACATGAATATCACCAGCCAAAACACTTCTTCCCAGAGCTTGACCCAGAGCTCAACGAAAAATCATGGTATCGCCTTCCTGAATGGCACAAGCAGTCAAAGCTCCCCTCCACACAGCCAGTCGACCACCTGTTTTACAAAGCTGACTTTGAGAACTGCAGATAATATTCATAAGGTGAAACACAGAATACAGGTCTTCAATCAAACAAAATCTAGTGTTTTCAAACTATACAGTAGATTCCATAGGGATTAAAGTACAATCTTGGAGGAAAGAAAAAAGAAAGAAAGGGAAAAAAAAAAAGACTTGTCCACATCTAATTTCTTCATTATGGACTTGTCATGCAAGGAATGATGCAACATGATGCTGGGCACCAAAGAGGTCAAATTCTTACCTAGAAATTGAAAAACAACAGCAGCAACAGAAGTCACCAGCAGCCTTTAATTTATTCCTCTGCATTTCAAAGGACACGTGTCAGCATTAGTCAGAAAATACACCTTCCAACTACAGCCAGGCCTCAAATTATTCTGCCTAATACTAATTGAGAGTCCAAGTAAAGAGTTACCTGCTCAAGGAACCTGCAAGTAAAATAAATTATACAAGAAAGCAAGCCAAGCATGCGAAGTATAATAAAGCCTTTTAAAATGATTAGCAGGTTTACTCTTTAACCTGGCAAGGTAACTAACTTTCAGTGCCCAAGAGAAAAAACACAATGAGGGAAAAGCATTGTTTAAACACTCCACATGCCAAAGTAAAAGGCTTATTTCACTCACTCAGCCAATACGCTCCTTTTTCAACCAATACCAAACAAAAGAAAAAGATCTTTCCCTAGAAGTTATTTATATGTTCGCGCATAAGCTCACTGCACATTTGCACAGAATCCTCTTTCTCACAAGGGCGACTTGCAGAGCCCGGTCACTGGCACCGGAGCACTCGTGCACATGTTCGCACTCAGGAGGGCTGGGAGTATCCATCTCGCGCTGTATGCAAACGCTAGCCTGCTTTCCAAATTCGCCTCAGTCTTCAACCAAACTGCTGCCAAGTGCTGACCACAGGCATGCAGCCTAATCAGCATTATGGGCCGGAGACACAGAAGTAATGGCTGCTATAAGTAAATGCTGCTTCTAATGCAGGGAAACTTTCACCTCCAAAAGCATTTGAAGTTTCACATCAGCTTCAAATGACTGAAATCTGTGAAAACACTTTATGTATCAAAAGACGATCGCACTAAAATATAGTCACTCGAAACAGAGGCAAAACAGTGGATAAATCGTAGGTCTCTCAGTTAATCCATAGCTATTAACAGTTATTTCCCTTTTGACTGATTTACTGTATGACAGGAGCTCTGACAGCAGTATTGGGACTGGTATTCAGAGGAGCGCTACGGGGCTCCAGCTAGATCTGACAAAATCGAAGTGCAATTTGCCTCCGAGGCGAGGGAAAAAAAAAAAAAAAAAAAAAAAAACGCACCAAACCCTGTGGATTTCGTGGCTACCCCCGCGCACGCAGCGCGAACCCGGCGCAAGGGGGGCGGCGGAGCCCGGCGCGCGCCCCGCCGCCCCGTCCCGCCCGCCCCGTCCCGTCCCCTCTCTCCCGGGAACGGCTTCGCCAGCGCCCCGCAGGACTCGGCAAACGCCTCCCGCGCACGCGGCGGCCGACAGCGGGATCAGACCTCGGAACGGGGCAGGAAGCTTTGACGGACAAAAGGGGAGTGAAAGAGAGCAGCCCCCGCGCACGGCGGAGCGGGCGGGCGGGGGGGTCCTCTTTCACAGCGGGAGCCCAGGGTTTTAATCCCCTCGCGGGTAAACGGGATTAAGAGTTTTTGCTTACCGGAGCAGGTTTAAAGTTTTTGCTTAACTTAACAAAATTCAGGGGTTTTTTCGACCAATGGGTTTGGCTTGAAAAGCGAGAAGTTAGTTTACACGCATTATTTGCCTTGAAGGGGAGCAGTCAGCATTTCTGTGCAAGCAAGCCAGCACGACCACAAAATTGCCGGGGGGGGGGGGGGCGAGCCCTGGGGTCAGCCTTCCCTGAAAACACCCGAGCGGGCCGCCCGCCGCCGCCGAAACCAGCTCGGGACTCCCCTCCCCACTTGCAAAAAGGAAAATAAAAACAAGCAAAACGAAGGTACGAGTAAGCCGACCCGAGGCGCGCACAAGTGCGCGGCCAGGTAGGGAGGGCAGCCGGGAGGCAGAAGACACCCCGCTGCGAGCTGCCCGGCCGCAGCGCAACGCGGCGCCGCCGCCGCCCGCCCCGCGGAAACCGGGATCCGCGCCGCGGGGGCGCCCCGCTCACCCTTGGTCCAGTCCACCACTTGCTTCGGGCTCCACTTGGTCACCGGCTCCATGGTGGGCTCCGGCCGCGGAGCAGCACCGGCAGCGACGGCGGCCCCAGCTGCAGCCGCCCGCGCCCCGACGTGCCCCGCTCACGCTCCCATCCCCGCGCCCCGCTCCGCGCCCGCCCCGCCGCCGCCCCGCCCCCAGGTGCTGCCGCCCGGCGCCCCGTGGAGGCGGGGGCGGGCCCGGCCCTGCCGCCACGCCCGCCCGGCCGCTTCCGCGACCGGCGCAACCCGCGCGGCGACCGGCGCTGCCGCCCCGCGGGGCCGCCCGGCCGCGGCCCCGTGGCAGAGCGCCGTGTGCGCGGCCGGGAGCGGCCCAGCCGCGGGGCGTCCTGGCTGCACCTTCCCCGCGGGAAATGGCCCCCCGTGGCGGCCGCCGGCCCGCGGAGGGGCCGCGGCCCCGGCGCGCCGACGTGGCCCCGAGGGAGCAAACGGCCCCGGGCGGAGCGGGTCGGCGGGGAGCGGCTTTGGGGAAGAGTGCGAACGGAGAAGAAAACCTCTCCGGAGCGATCACGCTTGTTTAATAGCGCATTGTTTTGGGGGGGGGGGGGGTGTCTCCAAAGCTCCAGTTCTGAAAACAAAAATGGAATTTTTCTCTGCCAATAGGGAGAAGCTTCAGCCGGTGGTTAAATACTGATTTCTGTCTCGATGTCGGCTGTACCCTTCCTTATCCTGGGTTCTGTCACTATTTCTTCGGTCTTGCCTTCTGCAAATTTTGAATAAAGGTAACTTTGGATGTCATATAGGGTGTGTTAGGGTCTTTTTTTACCTCTACAGAGTGATTAGATACTATGTATTAAACTCAGATGTCCTGCACAGGCCTCCAAAATTCAAGATGAGAATAAATATAGCTGCTGTGTGAATATCATAAAGCAAAAAGTTGGTACACCATAGGGACTTTGACAACAGGGTTATTTACAGAGTTGCAAGACTGCGTTTCTTGGAAAATTACTATATTTGTTCCTTTCACATTTATAGTTGCTTTTTAGCATTTATAATTACATTTATATATAAAATATTGTAAGGGCCAGAGTATTTCCATATTGTCTATATATGGATAAATGAATTTTTAATATACATTGTGCAACTTTGAAAAAGGGAATGTATTGTAAACTCATTAACTTTCCCAGACCACCTGCTCCGTTTGCCTGATGGCTGACACTAGATGGCCTGTAAAGTAGAAGAGTCCCCAAAACACAAAATAACTGTTACCTAACACTTTAATTGCATTAGTGCCTAAAAGCTGCACCAGTTTTGACTTCATAATGTATAAATCAATACAAAATGGAAGGTCTGAAACAGTACTATAATTGAGACCTTGAAGTGTTTTGTATCTAAAAGCCACAGCTCTATGTGGTTACACAAATCTCACTTTTCCTCAAAGCAAGGTACATTTTTAGCTTGCTTAAAGAACAGCTTGGAAAATTTGGAGAATCTAAATAAGTAGAGAGCAAGTAAAAAACTAATTACTATGACTCAGATCAGTCATAAAGTCATATTAACATTGCTTAATTTGTAGTCAGTGATTAATATGATTTTTTAAACCAAACTCGTATTTTGAAGACTCGAGATCTCCGTGTGCTTGAATGTAGCAACACCAAAGCAGGCCATGGTCAGGGTGGCTGCACGGTTTTGGCTTGCTCTGCGGAAAGGGAGGGAACAGTGGCTGTATGGGATGTTTCTCTCGCTGCAGGTTTTCAGGGCTCAGTCCAGTGCAGCAGAAGGGCGGCGTTTGGGGAGCCCCGCAGAGCTCCCCGCCGTGGGTGTGGTGACCTGCACGGGGTGGAGCGGTGGCCGGGCAGGTTAGCCCATTTTAGTGGCGGTGGTATGTGAGTCAGAGCCCTATGGCAATTTTAGCAACAACTGCTGACTTCCTTCAACTATTCTTTTCCCAATATTGGTATTTGTTTATTTGTTTGTTTTTTTATTGCTGATTCCCACACTTAAAAGAGTCCTTGGGTGTGGAGGCCATTTCACCTTAAGAGGTTATTTCTGTTTTACTGTTCTCGCTGTGGAGCTACATTAAGCCTCCTAGTGCACCTTCCTCACCTTCCTCAGAAGAAATGTTTCACTTTTGTCCTCACCGCCTCCTGAAGTCAATGTGACCCCCTAGAGATGGTCAGCCTGTACTTAGAGGTTTTTAAGTGCTGATCCCATCATACTTACTTCAACTGTTTGCTGTCACCAGGCCTATAGCTCAGCTTGGAACAACTTTTCCGCCATTAGAAAAGAAGAACGGGGAGACACGGAGAAACCACGTATTTTTACTACATTCATCACTTAGGGGATCTGTCTCTATAAGAAATTCCAATGTGGGGCCCATTTGTGATATGCGCGAAAGTCTCACTGCTCCTCTTCCTCAGTCAGAAAGAGCAGAGAGAACCCTGCTAGATGGTAAGACTGAAATTTGAGCCTGGCAGTATTTGAGAGTAAGCAGCTGGGGTTGCGGACCACTGCATTTCCAATCATTTCCATTGACTGACCAATATCCCACTGTTTTCCTGGACTCGCATCTGTATCCAGCTGTTATCCACAGTCTTATACTTGAACTGTAAGCTTTCTGGGAGAGGGGCTGTCATTTTTTGGTGTGCTTGTGCAGTGCCCAGCATGAGTGACATTTGCTGTAGGGCAAATAATGTGGATTCTAATAGCAGGCAGAAGAAAGAACAGGCACCAAGCCCTTACTACCGGAGTGAGAATGAAAGACACGTCAGAAGCTTAATTCTGGGTAATAAAAAAATAGGGAAAAGAAAATATATGTGCGTGCATGTGTGTAAACAGTCAAGCATATTATCACAGTACCTGAAAACTCATAATGTGTTCAATCTTTTTTGTTAGATGGTAGTTGAAAATGTATTTTTAGTTCTTGCTTATGGTGTCAATTCATTGTAGCTGATTTATTTGCTGTTTTAACATTAGAATATTACACTTGCCAGTTAACCTCTTGCATGTTTGAAAGATTAAAATACAATTCATTATTGGTACAACAAAAGTTTCCTGATTCCCCATTGAAACAAGCACTTTTGAAACTTAAAGAACAACAAAAAAAGCAGCTCTCACTTCTTGCAGAGGCCTGAATAAACAGAAGGACCTTACTGTGTGCCCCTTTAATGGTTTCACAGTGGTTAATGTAACAGTGCTTCTGTCTTAACTACACAGATGCTTCCCAAGGTTGCAGGAAGGAAAGCAAATGTCTCTCACTGTTGGTGTTTGGATCATTCATCTGCTGTCATCCTCCTTTGCCATGCTTCTTGGGCCAGTCCCTGTGTTTTACTTGGATGAGTACCATATCTTGAGAGTCAGACATGCAGATCTGGTCATTTGTTAGTAGATTGCATATTTGATAAATTGATTTTTCATTGTTTCCACATAACAAATCTACTTTTTTTTTTTTTTTTTTTTTTTTTTTTTTTTTTTAACAGCATGGTATTGTAATGACTGTATTTTTTTATTGCACTATGTCCCTCAACACCAGCTGCTTTACAGCCTGCTCTGGACAGATGAAATGGGGCTGAAGGGGGAGGGAAGACTGTCTCCAGTTTCTCAAAGGGATTCATTTGAGTTGCTTACCCATGCTGATCTTTTCAAGCACAGATTACAACCACTCTTTGATTTGATTTTTTCCATAATTGCATCACCTCAATCTCTTCTTCATTTGAGATGAGATTAGTAGCCAATTGACAAGATGCAATTAGTTCTTCTGTTTGTAGAATAAGGTTTCTGTTTAAAAAGTACTCATTGTCTAAAGAAATTTAAATAAGTTGACTTGAGTTTGTTGTCCAGCAATGCTGACTCAAAAAAATAACACTGCGCTTTTGCATATGTCCAGATGCTCTGTGGGTTAGTTTGTAAGTAAGTTTTGTGCTGGTATAGAATATTAAGAAATATATATGTTCATTCTCTCCCATTGCATTCAAACATGAATGGAGTTCATTTCTGCGGTGAGGACCAGAACACTGGCTCTCCAAGAGTGCACATTTCTTCATTTGTTACAATTTTCCAGTGGTAACAGTGATTTGATTCAGAAGAACATTCAGGCTAATCATTTGCTGATTTCCTGCTTCTTTTTTCATTTTCTTTTTCTTTTCTTTTTCTCCCTTTAATGAGCAGGTTTACAGAGGAATATCAGTTTAGTTTGCATGGGTAGTCAGGAAACACAGCTCAGTGTGGACTAACATCATGGTTCCACAGAAATGGAAACATAGCTGTGCACTGTCATAACATCCAGCAAGGCAGGGTTATGAAACATTTAAAAATTCACAACTTCAACCTTGTCAAATTAGCAGAGGATGCTATACAATGCTTACATCACCTTTAGGTTTTTATCCTAACTGCTGGTCGCTGAAGGAGGACAGGTAATTATAACATAAAGGAGGAGAGATATAACCTAAAATCTGCTGGGAAAAAGTCACCCTTTCAAAAAAACATTAAAAAAGTTTTGAATTCTTGGAATTGTTTAGCACCATTTCAGCAAATAGGCTGATTCTAATCTATTTTAACACCAGATTTGCCATTTTATCTAAAATCAATCTGGTTGACCCTGTATTTTAGACCATAGTTTTCAATACCAAATCAGTAGACTGGATCTTAATCATTTATGATATGTAAGTAGATGATCACGTTTTTATCAAAGTAACCTAGGTCTACAATATGGATTTTGTTCAAACTTTAAGATGGCTGCAGGGTGACAGACGATGCTCGATCTAGCGCAAAAACCTGCTGTACGAAGATAAGACAACAAAATTTATTTAGGCCAGATTAGCACTTTATACCATGTGGCTGTAGCTTATTTTTTTGCAGTACTAGGTTCCCTAAAACCCAATTTATTTCATCATCTGATTAGGGCCTGGACATTTTTGGCAACTATGCAGGATTACCCATTACAGTGATCATGACTGTGGCTTTTAGCAGTGCATAAGCCAAATCACTATACTAGATTGCAGTCAGTTTTTTAAAAAAACTGGCACAGGAGTTGCAGAAGTATGCCCACTCTTAGCATTTGAAATTTCTTTTACCAAAACTCATAGATGTACATAAGGTAACCTAAGAGCACCCAGTGGCTACCTCTGGCTTGCATGTGAAAACATGGGGACTTTGAACATGCAACTGGATATAAAGGCAAATGTGGAGACTTTGTCGCTGTGCCTTCTGCGTAGCAACAGTTCCATTAAATCTCAGTTTAGAGTAAATGCCTACTTTTAATTTGCTCTTCCAACAGGCACATCACTGCACCCTAACAGTTACCCTACCCCGTTTTTTTCATCCGTGTCCAAAAAGGTGGCGGCTCTGCCCACCCCTTCCAGTTGGGGCAAAGCTTCGTGGAAAGGCTGTAGCTCCCGTCTCTGCGTACTCAGCGCAGTCTGCCAGGTCTCAGGACTGCATTCAGGCTTAAGCAGGCCCTTCAGGTAAGTGTGGATTTGCACAGAAAGCAGTTCTGCACAGTTGTAAAGTTTTCTGCCTGAAATGATGTAGATTTAAATCTCAAACCCATTTTGCAAACAGAGGTAACCACTGCTAGTTATCTTTGGAGGGGTGAATAAACAACTGATTAGCCAAAGGTCACATACCAAGTTTAAAAACTATGTTTTCTGTTCATGGCCACAAAAAGTTATTTTTCTTAGTGATCTATTTTTTTTAAAGGTCAGCATATTGCAATTTGTATCTTTGAGTGAAAGGATTGTTTATCCTGTTTGGCAAAGCTTTGCCTAAGAAAGTTTCTCTGTATTTCATCACATGATTCTTGAAAGGTTTATACATTTATTCATTTAAGATTCACAGTTGAAAACTATGAAAATTGGCGAAAATACTGAAAACTGAAAATACAAAAAAAAAAACATTATTTGAGTAGAAAATCAGTTTGCCTCTACCATCAATCACAGAAGATCATTAGGGAATAATCATTCCCTGACCTTTTGCTACTCATAATCCTTTACTACTACAATCACTACTAAAAAAAATACTATTTACATATAACTTTCCAAGTATGGCCTTACTTACACATATGGTCCATGCAAGTCACTAGGACTCACTGTACAGTGACTGAAAGAGTGGTACCCTATTTAACTAGAATTCAGAACTTCCCAGTAAGGTCAGTAAGTATTTTAAAGTTGATTGGAAATTGCGACAGGTAAATTAAATGACTCAAGAGTGAGTCAGATATAGAGCTGGGTTTGGTTCTGTAACCATATAATTAAAAAGAATTTACACTAATGGGGCAACTGTTGTTGCACAAGAATCAACATCCTACCTCTCATCTTGATGCTAGCACTGCTAGTGAAGGATGTCTTTTTTTATACATGTCAGTATGGAAGATTTTGGTGTACCCCGTTAAGAGAAATAGGTCTGCCTAGTCTGTATTTGAATACAGTGTATCTAAAGGGAGTCTTTTCTAGTTGGACAGGATAGCCTGGGGCTATCCTTCATGCCTGTATCACTGACTTTGGAAAAAGTACATCCTGATCATGTCTTCTCGGTGCTTTAGGTGATTGACCAAGGCATGTTGTTAATTCAGGTCATATCCTCATGAATTCAGGATGATTTTAATAAAGCAATTAATTTCTGTTAAGTAAAACAAAAATAATCATTTCAAATCAGACTGACTTTATAAAAAGTCTCACCTTGAATGAAATATTGGATGTCAAGATGAGGAAACAGCAAAAGGATATGAATTCTAATCCCAGTGTTGACTCCACTTCTCTTGGTGACTAATCTCTGTATTTCCATTTCCCAAACACTGGAACAATCTTGCACTGTTGAGAAACAGTGAATTCTTCTAAATATCTGAAATAATTGTAAAAATAAAAGTAGATTGCTAACTTCAGTTAATGGAAACATTTCTAAGCCCTAAAATGTTTCTAAATACAAAGAAAAAAGCAATGAATAGTCAGATGGATGTCAGAGCAGTTCTAATGATTTTGCTAAAGTCAATTCATTTTATGTATATTTACAGTTAGCCATAAAACAATACATATTACATGAAAAGGGCAATGATTATGGGTGGTTTATCAATAAACAGGGTTAATCTAGCAACACCAACATTCACCAGTAGCTCTACAAGACTTCTTACAGTTTTTTTTTCCATTATAAGATTTCTGCACTACCTATTTCCTAGCAATAGAGCTGCATAACCTGTATACTTGAATTGTCCCTGTTTTTTTCTATTCAAAGCCTGCACAAAGTTCCAAGTTAAGTGAAAGTTTCCACTGCCTGCTGCTGGAAAGAGAGAGAGAGAGAGTGTGATGATAGTGTGCTAAACCAAGCTAAGCAGTAAGTAGAAAGGTCTTCTGAAGCTTTTACTCAAAAAAAAATTTTTAACTTTATTGATTAATTTGTTTCATTCAAGAGTGCAGAACTAGGCCTCACATTACAATATATTTACATTTCTTAATCCACTAGATGATTTTAATAAGTCAGTCTCAAATCACTGAGCAGAAATCATTTCTTCTACTGCACCTTTACCTGAGGTAGCATGTTTTAGAAAAGGGTCACAGAACTATTTTGCAGAATATAATTTTATTCTAAATATATTTGATAGTTAATAAAAATTGAATTCTGAATTTATTTTGCCCTACCTTGGGCCCCTTTACCTGAACATGAAGTTGGCTGGCTCTTAGATAAGCTGAGCACAGAAAGTGATTTGTGTAAAATTACAAAGCTCATCAATATCAGTACTTAAATGAAAAGTTAAAATCAATTACTTTTTTATACAGAAATAGGGAAAATATTTTACCTGGCCCTCATCTCCCTGCCCAAATGTACAAAAAGAGAAAGCTTTATCTAGAATACACTCCATTAGTGAGTTTGATCAGATACAGAAGAATTATGTTCCCAAATAGAAAACAACTATTGCAAGTTTAACACTAGCAGAGGAAAAGTTACGCTGCAAGAGTGGGGAAAGCACTTTGAAAAATTAGCAGGAGCAATATCTGCTCCATCTGTTACGGATGTTTGTCCAGCAATCATTTATCAAGCGCACAGAAGCGGACTCGTACTCAATTCTGCCTGAAGCTTATGCAGAGAGGGTCAGGTTTTGCATGGTGCTGTACCTCTAAAAGGAAAAACAGAGTTTTTTTTTTTTTTTTTTTTTTTTTTTTTTTTTTTTTTTTTTTTTTTTTTTTTTTTTTTTTTTTTTTTTTTTTTTTTTTTTTTTTTTTTTTTTTTTTTTTTTTTAACTCAGGTTAGTCCACACAAGCTGCAGTCAGACCAGTAACTTACTTAAATGTTGACATCTCCTCATGTGACGTCAGCCTTCTTGGAAAATTGTCCAAAAGAGCAGATACTACAGCCTGGCCCCGAGCAACACCGGCATAAGAGGGGCATGTGATGATGCAGTATCTGTGCCGGTAGGAGCGTGATCCTGCTGAAGGAGCACCTATGGGCTAAAGCAGGGAAGACCATCTCTGTCATACATCAAAGATGACACCAGCACACACTATCCCATAGTTGTCTGAAAACTTGCTCCAAAAGAAACCTAAGAAATAGAAGCTTACTAATGGAAAAGCAAAGATATTCTTACATGGAGAATGCTGATAGTTCTTTATATATTGTATTTAAGGACCCAGATTCAAGAAACCTATGTTCCACCTAAATCACTCTTAGCTCCCTTTTCCTCTCTTGCCTAAGTCTTTGGACATCAGAAAACAACAGAAACTGGGACTTAACACTCAGCTGGCTGAATCAGGGTCTCTGTGCTTATGTAGTGGTGGACTGGTGAGCTAGAGATAGACTTTTAGAAAGCTACGTGGCTTTAAAGAGAATACAGAATTTCTTGCTCTCTTTCTCTTTTGCAGTCTTCCTCCTATCTCTTTCATTTTAAAGCATGTTAGATATGCAAATATTTTAATTTAGCTATTTTTCTTAATAGCTTAAATTTATTTACCAACTCTGAAATATAAGAAAGGTGTGTTAAGTCTGTCTACTAGAGCATAACCAAAACAAGTTATTTGTGGAGGGGGAAGAGACTAATAGGAAATAAATGAGTCATTTAAATATTTTCTTAACATTAAAAATAATTTCCAAAATCTGTGCAAAACTTCTTTGTTGTTGTTTGTTTGCACTAATTTTCATGTAGTTTAATGTGAGTTTCAAGTGAAATTTACACCAGTATCACAACTGGTTACTGCAGCCAAGGAAATCAGCTTAACTGGAAGTCAAAGATCCCATTAACTTTAGCAGTGGTTTCTCTAAAGAGCTTGAAAGCAAGCTATTGTTAAAGTATCTTCTACAGCATTTTCCATCTTCAGATCTTAAAACATGTTGCAAACATTAATGAACAGTCTCACTAAATACCTGTGGTCTTGTGGTTAGGACACTGAACTCTATTTCAAAAGAAAGAGGTTCAAAGCCTTGCGCTGTCACAGCCAGATCATGCAATACTAAGAAAATTACCAAGACTCTGACCCTAAAGTGCTTTAAATTTAGGCATTAGAGTAATTTGATTAAATTCAGTGCAAAGAACGTATCTAAATGTTTTCAGATTAAGAAATTTAAGGCTATCGTGGGTTCAAATGTCCAAATATTCTTTCTGAAGCTATTAACAACTACACCACCAATTTTGCATCGGAGCATCCGAAGAGGTTCCCAAAATAATCCCACTGATGTCCCTGCAAAGGCAGTAATTAGTGGCAGAGGGTCAGCTGGAAGCAGCAGAGCAGGGTTAGGAAGAAGAGCAATAATACATTAAACCACTAGTGTTTCATTACTGCCACAGCTGTCTTAGTAAATATTTGCCCAGAGATTCAGTCCAGTCTTAGTCAAACTGTACAGCACAATGACTTTCTCGTGACCAGCTCCTTTTCTACGTTCACATGCTTACCTTGTTCGCTTTCCTCTGGCACACGGGGATCCTGACCTAATAAGCATATTCAGAGTAGGTCTGATTAAAGTAGTTCTGTGAAAACATCAGGGCTCCATCTCCAATAGTGGTGAGAGATGAGCAGCCTCACTCAGGAGCTTTGAGTTCAGCTCCCTCCTCAGAGGATTTCAGCCTGTTTCTCGCTATACATTTCATCTCTCCAGTCTAGTCCTGGTGGTGTTTCTTAGTGGATTGGCTCAGCTGGTTCTAAGACTTTTCGTTTCCATGGCTTCTGCATGGCCAGCTCTGCTCACGCGTCGTGGCAGTAATCTGAGGAGGAATCGAATGCCCGGATTCTATGACACTTGCCCTTGCAGCAGCGCTATTGGTACTGGCAAAGTATTGCTATTGTAAAACATTGCTTCCAAAGGAAATAAACGGCACTCAATAGTTTGTTTTGTACATTACAGCTTTTTTATCATCATCGCTGATATATACCTGTCATTCCTTTATTGAGGAGCAGCACTGAATTATTTCCTGTACGTTTATCATGAGCTCTTTCCTTTAATAAATTCCTACATTGTCTATTATGCTTATTTAGAATGTGTATTATTACTCTTGCTCTTGCGGAGTTGAATCTATGGTCATGTGGAGCTTGAGGTGCAAAGTGAAGCCCTGGAGAGAGAAGCTCAGAAGAATGGGGAGAAAAAGGAGGTCATATAGTCCCCTGAAAATACAGATTTGCAGAGACCAAAGAGTAGGTCTGCCATTTGAATCAGTGACTGCTCTGAGGGCAATAAAAGTCACAAACAAATGTTGTTACCACAAATGTTGGAAGACTTTATAAATCACATGAGAAAGGGTAAAGCAATTATGTGAAGTACGATAGTTCTTCTTAAAACCTATTTTAAAAATAGGTTTATTGCCTCCCTTCAGGATAATAATTTTCATAGCAGAAGTCTGGCAACAAACTTCAGGAACCATATTCAGTAAGTATTCTTTGTCTCCTCTGCAATGATAATTATATTTCCTTTCCCAGCTTATAGGACTTTTTCCCCAAAATTTAATAATGTAATTAAAAAGTGTAGTAAAAAGGCAAAGAGTTCACCAGACTGGAATTGTAAATTTCTGCAGGAATCCTCTCTGGAATGATCTTTTAGTCTAAAAAAGCACTTTGGTGACCTCTTCCTCACTAACAGAATCCTAAAAATGAAGCTGTAAGATTTGAGAGAGAGATGAAGAAAGATGACTAGACAGATAAAGATCTTGAACATTAAAAACAGCATGGAAACAGCTTTAAAATGATAGATTCAGTGGACAGAAATTATACCAACATCTCAAATATACATTGTTTATTGTTGATACTTGAGGCCACAAAATTATTTGAGTCTTTGGCTTTCTGTGTGTGCAAGGTGGCGGCAGAAGTCAGACAATGGACTTATATTTGTTCTTTCAAATACGACCACCAGATGAATGGAGTTGCTTTTAAATATTTAGTGTCTTGTTGGAAGGCTGACCCCTCTCACTTGCTCTTTGAAAGAGAAACAGCACCACAAATATCAGGCACACGTTTAAAATCCTAATTCAGTCCTCAGTTATCTGTCTCTTCCACACATGCAGAACTGTATTTGCAACTTACTCATTTGAAGTCTACTATTTTTTATTGTGGTATTGGTTTAGTTTGTGGCACCGTATATTTTTGGCATTTGTTCTTCATTTTTAAAGTCATAATTTTTAAAGTCATGAGAGGATATAGAGACCAGAAGCTCCAATGAAGCAATACACAAGAAGTAGAATATACTGAGCAAGTCAGCAGCAGTGGCCTTCGAATCAGGACCAAGACAAAAGCAGTTTGCAGCCTTGCCAAAGCACCTCAGCCCTGCTATAGATGCACAGATTATTTGTAACTATATAGCAGAATGGAAAAACATAACAGAAAAGAAACCAGTCCTCACTTTAATGGCACTGTGGCAGTTTCAAAGCAGTTACTAAGAACTCTAATTCTTACAGATGATTATGTATGTTTAGTTTCCCACAGGATAATATTTGGGACATCTGCTCGACTTTTCTCCAAGAGACTTATCTTTGCAAAAAAACTTGTTACTAGATGAATTGGCATTGGGAGATATTGGTTTTTATACCGAGTCCTGCTTGAGCATCTGAACCTACAGTATTTAGGAAGAGTGGGACTTTCAAAAGCATCCAGGAAAAGGTTTCATCTCTTCGAACATCAGCCATGTCTAGCAGCTCCCTTCCCTTTCTACAGTCAAGGGGAGAGATCACCAGAGAGCAAACATACAGTTCAGAAGTGGATGGGATGAATTGCTCATCTATTGATTTACAAGCTAAAGTTCTAGCAGACGTGAGCAAGATTTGCTCACTTAAATTCTGCCAGTGATCTTGAAATATCTCTCTTTAATTTATTCCCTTTGCAGTAAATTTGGAACATTTTCTGCACAGTTTCAAGGGAGGCCTCAGGAGGGTTAGGGGGATTTTTTTTTTAAGAGGTTTCCTCTAAGCTCTTACATTGCTTAATTTTTCCCCCACAGTTGCACATGAGAAGAGTGCACAGATTTTTCACAGCTGAGCACCTCCAGATCCCATGAGACCAAATCTAAGGTATTTTTAACCACGACTGAAAATTATGCCATATGACTTTAACATTAGTAGTGGAAAGGGTATACTCCGTACAGGAACCTGAATAGATTTCTGGAGTGAATTTGGGCTCTGAGGGTCAGAAGTTTTTCTATTCTCTCATTTTAACATAGTCACGATTTGGCCTATAAACACCTAACTGATAATTCAATCAAGTCAGTGAGATTTTTCATATTCTGCCTACAGTAGATTTGTATGAAGTCTAGGTCCATTTAATCCCTGGCAGTTTCTTCTTCAGTGTTTGTGTCACATCACAAACCTCTCTTAATGAAAAAATTGAACACATACACTTTGCATTAAAGTGATCATGAAAAATCTTTTTGCCCGAAGTAGGGGATAGCCAGATAGCACCACGAATCCTTTGTTTATTTGCTGAAAGGAACAAAATCCAATGGAAAAATAAAATATGTATCTCAAAGGCTTCATGAATCCTTTTCATTCAATGCTATTGTACTGGAAAATTCTTTTGTATAGCAGTATTTTACTATCTTTTGATAAAATTCTAGCTTTATTGTGATCAATAGTGGGTTGTTGTGTTTCTACTGCACTAGCGTATATTTGGTAGCACAATCTGTAGTTAAGGCAACTAGTATAGTGTTTGGACAAAATAGATTTAGAAATGGACTACTTGCCCAGTGAATCATGAGCCTTAAAGTAATTATCTACTAATGGGCATGGTTTCACAATATCATATATTTGTCTATTATCACTATGACTCTGTTAAATATCAATTGAATTGTGAATTTTCATACTGGTTTTCTTATTTTGAAGACTCATGCATTACAAAATATAAAGCAACCAAATATGTTCCACAGCAATATGGGCTTGCCAATTTTGCTGAGGCTGCTAATTCAACAAGGTCTTTCAGCACTTGTAAATTTAGAGCATAAGCCATCCTTTGAAACAGTACCACTAGTCATATGTTTAAAGTTATACTTGTGTTTAAATACTTTGTGGAATCAAACTTTAATGCTGAGAGCTAAGCTGGGATGACTCATTTAAGGGGAAAAAATCATATATCTGAACAAATATTTCCACTCCTTCCCTGATAAGTCACTGAATAGCTGCTTTTATTAAAAAGCCAAAGACGAGCTTCTTTTAGTTGACTATACTGTTTTAAGTCAGGAAGTATGAAACCCCAGTATCTTCATTAATATGTGATTTAAAAGGATTCAGCCCTATAAGCAGTAATTAAAATAGGCAATGTAGATAGGAGGTACTTTGTTAGCGTCTTAAAGAAGATAACTCTGATGTAAAATATAGCTGATCAATGCATTTAGCCAACTTAAAGTGAAGAAACAATTCTGAAATGCAGGTTCATGGTTTTAAGTCATGAGAAAGGCCAAGTAGGACCTGCGGGTGCCAGATAGTGTGCCCATAAGCCTGTGAATTGTCTGAAAATGGTGTAATGTAAATATCATGAGACCTTCGTCAACAGTTTGTCCATTGGCAAGCAAATTCTGTAGATGGTCTTTAGATTAGGGGTTAGGTTTAGCTCAGTTGGTTAGAGCGTGATGGTAATGATGCCAAGGTTTGATCGCTGTACGGGCCACTCTTTTGAAGGCTGGACTAGATGATCTCCAGAGGTCCTTTCCAACCTAACCATTTCTATGATTCTATGATCAATTATATTACTCTTAATTGCAAGTTCCTCCTCTACGGGTCTCCTTCTCTGCTGTTTCACTGTGAAAAAAGGTAAAGTCTTTAGTGATGAAGCAGCTGGCACAACTTGTATAAAACATTCTTAGCACTGTGTTTGAGAATGTTTATAAAATCAGTAAAGCTCAATAGGGCATTTTTTTAATACTTGGGTTTTTTTACATGAAAAAGTCTGATAAATATGAACAGGTAGAAGACTGCATTCTCAGCTCCTTTTATTCCATATAGTTTTCATGAATGCTAGCTATTTACAATAGCTAGCTCTTCCAAACATTGTAGCTGCAGCAGCAAATAGTGCAGATGAACAAAAAACCAACAACATAGTGACGTGTTTGAGTAATGCTGTCTTCTTCTGTCAAATAAACCAAAGCCTCTAATGGCTGCAGTTTGGGGCTATTTTTTAACAGTAATAGGGATCTGCATCCTGATCTTGCTGTCACTGAAGCCAAGAAAAGTAAGAATTCAGTAAATTAAATAGTTCAGTTGGATTAAATTCACAATGTTTTAAAGTAGGACAGATTTGTCTTTGATGTCACCAAAAATGTTATCATTTCTATCATGCCATCACTACAGCAATGCAGTGATGTCAGAGTCAGCAGTATAAGTTGTTATTTTAAGATTCTTGAACAAGACCACGAAAAACTGGAAATGTATTCATGAAGCATTTGAGATTTTACATTCCATTTATCCATTTTTAATGACTGGAGAATTATGAGGTTTTATTGCTTATTCTTTTTTTGTCATCCTGGGATTTTTTCTTTTTTATTTATCTTTTAAAATCATCTGTTTCAGATGATTTGCTTATAATCTAAGGAATGAGGTCTTTAGGATATTTGGAACCTTTGAAAGACTTCTTGCTGAAATATTAAACTGTTGAATCCAATAGAAATAAGATCAGGCCTCACATGAGTCCTCCAGTAAGCACTAATTCCATCTATTCATTTTTCTCATAGACTATAAAATGTACAGTGTTCTGTAGACTTCTAGGTATACAGACTGCTGTCAAATACTAAGCAACTACTGTAAGACTGATAGTCTTAGCTTGACCTTGTTTAATGAAACTGGCTACTTCTGGTGCTCATCTCAGATATTCTGTGTTGGATTTGTTCTTTGTCAAAGTCTGTTGAAACTTAATCAAAGTTGCAGTACTGACTGTGACATTCACTGTGTACATCTTTATTTCTCAAATGCTGAAGTAAAGATATTTAATAGCATTCTTTGTTGACACAAAAAATGTTTTCTACAGAAAATCAGTGAATGTTTTCTCACTGACTTCAGTACAAATGTAATTAGATTCGGCATTCTACACTTCAAAAGATAGTTAAAGTCAAAAAAAAAAACAAGTTTTTAAGAATTTATCATCTGAACTAAATGAAACCTCTGGATGTTTTGGGAAACATCCATTTTTAGCTCTCATTATGCAATTATGCATATACATTATCCCATCTATTCATTTTCCCTATTTAACCGCTTAGTCTTCTGATATCTGGCCTATAGCTGATTTTAAAAGCTTACAGATCTATTCAACTTTTTTGTTTCGTGTTGAAAGTGATGTACTGCTTTTGTAGTTTTAATTGTGCTATATAGTTTGCATAAAACAGGAAGTGGCAATAATTACTCCAGCCTCTTGGTGGCTTTAGTAGTGACTTGGCAGTCTTCTTCAGGAGGTTCATACAAGTGACAACATCTTTAACTGGACAGTTCTTTGTGCAGTCCTGAGATTTTCAGCATTATATCCAGAAGTCTGCAGAAGGCATTGATTTATTTTCATTTGACCAAATATCTGATTATTTACACACTCGTGGGAAACAAAAGTACTTGAGTCAGCCAAAATGTTCCAATAATTCAACCAGGACAAGCAATATACATTCAGTCTGTACTCAGCTTTGAGGAGCTGGATGAAGTTACTTCAACTTTTAAAATACTTTCTCTGTGCACATTAATAACCCTTTAACTTGACCTACTCCTTTTGCTTTAGTGTAACTCACAATTCCTTAAGCACTTTGCTTTTAAAACTTGCACCTTGGAAAGAGTTTAACAGCATAACAATTCTTGATTTTTGTGGGCTGCTATTACATTTATTATTATGGGTTATGTGCCAATGGTGTACTTGGCCTGATACAGACAGTAGCCTAAGGTTAACCCATGCTTCGAGAAGCCTCTGTATTCTAAACCAGTGACTGGTTATGTTATGTTTTAACCATCAAACATAGCAAGCACCTGCCTAGCATTGTGGTATAGGAATCGTGCTTTCCTGAGGGTGGAGGTGGCCAAAGAAGAAGAAAGGATGGTTTAATTTTAGTCAGCAGCACAGCACCGCTGGTAACGGCCTTGCAACTTTCATGTGTTTTAAAGAAAGAACTGAAGGCTAAAGAGGATGGAGCTTGCTATATCAGCATATCCTGGACACCAGGGATGGTGGCATAGAAGGAATGGAGAGACTTTACTGGAAGGCACTGGCAGAGCCAAGCACATCAAAGAGTAGAAAGGTAAAGAGTGTAAATAAAAATACAAGAACTGAAGAGGTACGTAATGATACATGAAGGGTTATGGGGGTAGTTAGTGTGCAAAGCATATTGTTTGGTGAACTTCTGTGCCTTCCTTCTTCCCTCAAATCTGAAGAAATGAGATAATGTAGAAGTTAGTCCCCAGAGAGTCCCACTGCAGATTCATGTATATAAGAGGTGAGCAAGATAGCCATTTGGATTACATCCCACCTTTCTGGAAATGTGTGAAAAAAAAATAGTTCCATGGAGAAGGAAAGGAGAAGAACCAAAAGAAGCAGCTGCTCTTTTATTGTTCTTTTGTAAATCAGATAAAACAAATTAGATCTTTTGTCATGATTTTTGGCCACTTGTCTGTATTCAGTTCTGTGTCATAGGTCATTTTTTCATACTGGGCGCAACAACTCAGCGAACATTTAACTCTGATATTAGACAGAATGTGGTCCAAGTGTAAATGGAAATCTAATGTTTTTCATCCATTATTTTCTCCCCAAATGCTTCAGAAGCAGTGCAGTCACAGATCAAAATCTGTGTTGTTAAATAAATACTTGGAATTTCTCATGCTAGTGGAAACTGAGCAACTAAATTCCTCATACAAAAAGTTGAGATTGCAATGTGTATCACGCAGAATATATGTGTATATAAAGGGAGGAGAAAGAGGAATCTTGTTCATCTGTTGTATCATAATGTTGCAAATACAAGGAACATTTGCTGAAACCAGCACTTTTAACAGAACAACGAAACTATTTTTATTACTGCAAGATTTCAAACGCTGCATCACAGAAGTCACTTTTGGCTCTCACTGGCATTAATGAATGTCTCCTTTCAAAAACAAATGAAAAACATAATAGTGAACTTACCAGGCAAAGCAAAGCAAAAGAAATATTTTCCTTTCTCAGAATTACAACATGATACAGTATTTTGATTTGTTCTTGCATAGACTTTCATCCAAGGAGCTCAAAGAATTTCACAAATAACTAAGTGAATCTCAGAGGGTAGAGAAAGCCAGAAACATTGACTGATTTGCACACAGTCATGCAAAAATGAGGAGCAGAGAAAGGCCCAGTGCTCAAGTCACTTGGCTCCAGCAACAGCTATGCTCCTCATTCAGCCATACACTTAAGAACATGTGTGGCTTTAAGCATGCAGAATCATTTATGAACTAAACTGGAACCATTCAGGTGCTCAAAGTGCAGAACCTTCTGAAGCACGTTTCTGAATCAAGATTTAAATTCTTTTGCCAGGGAATGTGGTCTGCACTGGACTTCTGTACCCAGTCAGGAGGCAAAAAAAGAACTTTGGGCTCTGGCTTGCCTGAAACAAACACATCTGCAAGAAACTGAAGAAGAGAAAATATTCATTTCAAAAGAGCAGCTGCCATCCACTAATGTATAGAGTTAAGATGGTTTAAAGTGGGTCACTGAAGTGCATCTCTGTTTCTCAAGGTCAGTATGGGATGTCCGAGTCCAAACCATATTTATTTTTGTGTGCTGGATCAGCTTATGCACAGGCACATGGGCTACACTTCAAATCCACGACAGAGAAGATAATCTCCAGTAGAGAGATGCAGTGGACAGCTTGGAGAAAAAAAAAAAGATTGAATCAGCACAGGACATCTGTCAGAACCCCAAGTGAAAATAAGAAATTTGGAAGATAATAATCGTCTCAATCCTAGGAATGGCCAGCATAAGGTTCTCTAAAGGTTTCATACAATTCAAATATGAAAAATTATGGAGTAAGTAGTATGCAAATTTTTAACAGCCTATACAAGTACCTTGTTTCTAACGTAAACTTACTGCTAAACCTCCTGCTATTGTCCTATTTTTATCAAAATTATATTTCAACAACAATGTATGCAACACAGCTTATTTAAATCAAGGAGATCAGCTGACAGTGGAAGCCATAGAGATCAGTTTCTTATGGCTCTGTCTGAAATATGATTTATTCCCTTCTTAATGAAGTGCAGTATCTAATCAGAGTGTTTCCAGCTGGTTGTCACTTCTTTCCTATGTGGCATTTTCTAGTGGCTAGTTGAGCTCACTTCTAGAAACGTTCTTCAACAGGGGCACAAATTTTGTTCTACTGCATCAAATAATTTAAGTGAGTCTTTTATACCTTTATGAGAAGTTTGTATAATGGAGGTACGTTTACAAAAGTTCTTAGTTGTCTTGGTCATTATTCTAATTTCAAAAACCTGCCAAAAATCAAGTGTTCATTTTTTTTAAGCAACATCTGGAGTGAATTCAAGTAACTGCTGCTACGGCCTTACATCTCTGCACCATACGAGTAATAGAAAACATATTTAAAAAAATTCTCTATATTTTGTTAAGCACTACCTACTTATGAGAATAAGGTAATTTTGTAAAAAAATCAGTTTTGCATCTCATAGGAAACTTATTTTAATACTTATTCACTAAATGGATCAGTTTTCACCCTCTTCCATCAACAAATAATTAAAAAGTATTGCCAGCCAATTTGTCCCAGATTTGTAAACCCTAGGGAGCAATATTTCAAAGAAAAAAAGATTTCAGATTAGGTAACATTACAGACAGCACTTAGCCAAGCCTGCTTCCATTCCAATTCCAGATCTATAAGCTGTGGGGGAAGTAAAAAAGTCCTTTATTTAGAAATAGTTAATTCGTAATTAGTTTCAGAAGCCTAGAGAAGGGAGTAAACTCTAGTTCTAGCTACAGATGATTTTGATCAGGCATTTTCTGTAAAATTGCTAACAACCAAAAGTAAGCATTGCAGGAAAAGGTACTATCTTTTATTTGACTGATATAGCTGGAGGACACAGAAAAGCTCCCAAGCTCAGGAAAGTACTCTCTCATATGTTTCAATCATCATAGCTACAATAACACTATTCCTACTACTTGTAATACTGTCCTGTAGTAAAGACGTTGGTAATATATTGCATTATACCACTAATAGGAAGTAATTATGCTTCCCTGGTAAGGGTCTCTTCCCACCCTTGAGTAAGAATGTGAGAACATACACCAACATACTGTATAAAACATCAGGATACAGGAATAGAAGCTAGGGTAAACACATCAATACAGGAACTCATCTGAAGACAGTGACGACAAAAATATTCTTACCTACTTTGAGACCTGCTGTGTTTGTACAAAGGATGCATCCATCAGGACGCAATAAAAATTAGAAGAAGGAGAAATTAGGAGAATTAGGAGTTCTCCCTTCACAATAGCTGCAAAGGGAAAGCCAAGCTGACATGATAGTTTAGTGAATTAAAGCCTTAGTCCATTAGACCTTGATGACACAGGTCAGGTCAGCGCTCTTTTTTACTGTCAGGTCAAATTATGTTCACATAACTTCTGTTTCTGGGGAGGCAGGAATATTTGCATTTTTGCTCTAAGAGGCAAAAATACCAAAGAAAGCCATGAATGACTTGCTGACTGAGTTTAGCAGCAAGAATACCTGGCCATGAAGCCAATTATATTGCACAAATGTGTTTATTCCTCTAAGTCCATTCTGCTTCCATTTTGCATTATTTCCTGAAGTGGACAAAACTCTAAAGCACAGAAGCAACATTCAGGTGAGACTAGTACACAGTCATTCTCATATGGATCCAAATTTCACAGCGTGGAAATCCCAGCCAGTTTGAAAGCAAGCTGGAAATCTGAGAACAGATTCTCTTCTAACTATTGGATGTGGGTTTTTTACCTCCCCAGAGAGACTGTGAGTTCCCTAACCAATACTCTGCATTTAAACTTTCCATTGGGAAACTCTAGAGAGGAAACTCTAAATCATGACTTTCTATACACTTTGACAACTGGTAATTTGCGGTTGCTCTCCTAGTCGAAACTAAAAGAATTTCTGCAAAGGAACTAATGGAATTCCCACTGGGGGACAACAGAGTTGTTACTAATATCTGTTATGATAGAGAATTTTTTTCCTAAGAAGTGTTTCTCTGTTACAAACAGGAAAAACACCTAACTCATTTCAGTGTTGGTGTATTTCTGACTAGACCAGATGTGGAGCTGAAAGGCTTTACATAGATACCACTATTATTTCCCTCAGTGATTTTACGTCCCTTCTTTATATTTTTTTTTACCAAATAAAATAAAACTCAGCAATATAACAATATTTTAGCTTGACCTTCCCTCAAAAGGTTTTAAGGAAACAAAGACTTTTATTTTTAAGGGACTTTGGATAAAGCAAACACAAAATTCCATTAAATTAGAAGTGGTCAGACATGTCATCTCAGTTTTCAACCTGCTGAGATAGAAGAGGTGTTCACTGGCAACTATAAGCAACTACAGCCCGTATTCTATTTTGTAGTGTGATCTATCCTTGAAAACTCATATTTTTAGGCAGCATATTTGCCTACTCTTCTTTATAAAAGATATATTTTATAGCAAGAAGTCTTGCCTTTCCTCTAGGACTGTGCAATTCTTTGAACTACTTCTCAGGGAGCATGACCTGCTGCATCTGCTGGAGGATACTGAATGATAATTACATACACCAATATAATCATCAAGCCACATTATCTATTTTAAAGACAAGCCAAGCTTAGTCACAGCTGGAGATGAGAGAACGGAAAGGTAAAAGTTGGAGGTAAGAAGGAAGGTACCATGTTTGCCTCATCTGAGCTCATTTCTCTCCCTTGTACAAGCTGAAGTTTAGCATCTAGAGTGGGGCTGTCTGTGCTGGACATCTTTGGCATTTTTCTGAAACATCTGGATATCCAAGCATTACCTGCCATAGCTGAGCCCTTGTGCTCTCCTGCTGTTCACTATGGAGTAGATGCAGTCCTAAATGAATTTAGTTTGACCTGACAGCTGCTGCCCTGTGATGATCTGTATTTCTTTTGGTAGGAAAGAAAGGTTTGTGGGTCTTACTTGTGGCAAGAACCTCATTTATTTGAGCACAGATGAAAAGCTGAATGAAACTAAACTGTGTTTGTGAGCATTTAATATAACATGAAAATCAATCAATAAGAACACACAGGAGTCAACTTTTACTTAGAAAGAAAGACTATGAAGCCAGTGAATAGATCAAAGCAGTTAAAACAAAAGTAATGACTTATAAAGAGTACTGATAGAGAATAAGGGCACATACAAAAACAAACAAAACACCTGCCTGAACTTGAGAGTGTCATGGAAATTATCTGCAATGAAACATATTTCCTGAAACATGTTTACATGAAAATTGCTTGGGGGTTGGGAGCACAAAGTAATTATCTGAAAAATGACTAGATGGGTGAGGTTAGATGAGCTGCTTGTCTAGTCAGCATCTTAGGGCCAATGCACACTAGTGGAAGCAGAGAAAGGGAAAAGAGGAGACCACAGGGGAAAAATATCAGCAAAGGACGTAGTAGTGTGTTGTTTATTTTTCAGGATTAATAATAATAATAATAGCACATAAAGCTACAGTGATTAGATGATTAAACCTCATCAAGGAGTTCTCACTGTAATGCCTTCCCAGCAGAAAATGCAGTTCCCATAAAACTGATGTTGTCCACAGGAAAATGAAACTTAAATATCTTTTTCTGGAAAAAGACACAATATTTTGAGTTGTTGAATTGACTCAAGATGTTTCATTTTAAGTTAGCTAGCTAAATTGTTTTTCCTTACGATGGTCAATTGCCTCATAGGATCTCTAGACCAAGCACCTTGTCCTCTTAGGGCTGGGCTGAACTGTGGTTGTACAACATCTCCAGTGACGCAAAGCAGCCAACATCTGACTGTATGACACTGTGTATCATAAGATTCACATGAACAGAGTTTGTAAGGAGACACGAGGAACTTGCCCCTAAAACAGGATGAAGATTGACTACAACAAGACAAACACAAGGTTCAGCTGCACAAGATGGTGTTGGTTCCTGTACTGACTATTTATGGAGTAGAGCATCTGCAGCAGTCAGAAGAAAAGCTGCCCACAGTTTTTGAGATTCAAAGGCAGGCTGTGAGATATTAAAATAATGCTCATAACAGTCACTCTACTTCTAGGGCTAGGATGAGGCTTAGCACTTGCAAATTTTTCTAGTAATTAACTTTTCATAAGAAACTATAAGAAGGCACATGCAAGTACTGACTACTTACCCATGCTACTACTTAGCCATGATAAAAGCATTGATGTCATTTTCATGAACATTAGCTGCAGCCATTTGCCTCCCAGAAAACTGCCACACCACATTCTGGGCAATGCTGCATCTTAGATGTTCTGTATTGTACCCTGGTGTCACAGGGTGTCATAAGCCTGCAAGCACTGGGACAATTTCAAACAATGTCATAACACAGAAGATAACTACTCCACCTTCCCACAAAGTGTGTGATATAGACAGCATTCTCTGTCTTCCAGTTGCGGACTTCAGGGCCTGATTCTATGATCTTTATTCACACTGAATAAGACTTTCCTCTGCATGTTGTTCCATGTTTATTATTAGTCTATTCTGTGTTATATGAACGTCTTTTTTATTCTTATATTCTTTACTATACAGTGCCTTTGCTCTTACATTGATTGACAAAACGTAACTTGAGAGAACAAGTCTTTTTCATTCTTTGGTGATCACTCTGTTGGCATTTAATCCACCAAACATTGTGCAAACAGGACACTTTTTTCCCCTCTAATTTGGGCTATTTCTAAATGCAATTGCAGCCTCTTGGGGAACCCAGTGACTCTGTGTGCAAGAGTTAATCTTATAGGGAGAATGCTTACTTGCTGGCTGCATTTTGTCCCTGAAGAATAAACAGCAATACTAAAGCTTAGGTGGAAAGAATGAAACTTAGCAAAGTCCTGCTTCAGGAAACAAGTGAAGCATGTGCTTAAACCCCACTGACTTAAACTGAAATCCTTCATACTACCCTTGAAGGGAAACTTTTTCTGAGCAGCCTTTTGATTCTTTAACTCATCTATATTTTTGAACTGGGTTAATAGGCTGTATGGAGTTAATGCAGATGACTGCAGGTTTTGAGTTTAATACCCTTCCATCATAACGGAGATCTTTTTAGAAGCTCCTTCATCACTATTCATCGACTCATCGGTATTTGCCCCCATTACCATAATGTCATGTGTAGGCAGAGTGCACAGTTAAAGAAAAATAAACAAATGAAATAGCCAACCACTGGCAAATGCCCAAAGCAGTGCCACCATCTGCCAACCCCACCCACTGATAAAATAAATTCTTTTCCTCCTGGCATTTTGCCTGGATTCAGGAATGTTAAATAACTAAGTATTCCTGGTTGTACACATTGAAAGTCAGAAAAATTGGATCGTAATAGAGAAAAAAAAAAGGAAAAAGGAAAAAAGGGAAATGAGCCAATGAGCCCAGGACTTTCCATTAGTAACTTCTATTACCTGCACTTAGAAATTCAAATCTAGGGAGTAAACCTAAAATCGTTCCAGGCAGTTTTACTGCCTACCCCAGGTCATATGAAAAGAAGCGCTCTGAATCCCTGAGACTGACCCCAAAAAAGACTGGAAGACTTTTCATGAATTCCTAGAGGAAATCAATTATACAGGAGCTTACATAAATGAGAGCACCTGGAGATTAAGGCAGATTTAAAGCCCACCTCAGGAATTTGTTATGGACAAGGTCACCTAGTTCTTTCGCCTTTGGAATAGCTTCCATCCACAGCCAAGGCACAAATACCAAGTCCATTGGAACATAGCTGTGTCGGAATGGACACAGGAGCTATAAATCCAATGTGATAATCCATTGGGCCACCACCACAGCAGTCTTTTCCCAGCAGGTCTCACCTCCTGCCCCAGGTCAAGGTCAGCTCCACTAATACTTTCTGCTACGATTGTCACCATGACACCAGCATGCTGCAGTGTCACCTCTGGCTCTTCTGTAAGAGGGAAGCTCCGGAGGATGATGTGCATTGCTTTTCCCTCCAAGCAGACTTTCCCCAAACAGGGACTGGGATCATTCAGAGCCCATGGAGGCACAGGCTGTCCTTGTTTCTGCATCACATTCCTCTTTCGATAGCCAAGCATCCAATACAAATAGATCCAGAGAGTCATTTTCCTATTCCTCATCTTTCACCTCACCTCTGCTGATTTACACCACCTCAAGCAATAAGAGAATCAGACCTTACGTTTCCATTCTTTCTACAAAAAGTAACATCTAAATAAAAAAAAAAAAACAGATTATTTGATACATAAAATCCTCAGCTATCAGGTTTGATTTTATGCAAAGAGGAGCCGCTTCTAATTGTTGCCAGGAATGTGTGTCAAAGGGAAAGAAACCAAAAATAGCTCTGGATGCCAAAAAAAAAAAAAAAAAAAAAAAAAAAAAGAAAGAAAAAAAAAGAAAAGAAAAAGAAAAAAAAGAAAGAAAAGAAAAGCATCATAGCTGCTGCTCTAATAACATATGTATGTCTGTAAGCCTGAAGGATTTAACAATATAAGGGTACATGTTTTAACTTGCTATAAAATTAAAGTGCCTATGGGCCAGATTCGTATCTTAGTTATAACTATGTAAATAGAAATAAACTGCTTTGAAGTTGTTAGACTTATTTTGGATTTATAGTAGTCTGAGATCAAAATCAGAACTGTGTTTTAGGCTGAGATGAGCAGAACAATGAAAGAGGCAAAAGATTCAGATGGCGAAGACTACAATAAGATTTTTAATATAAAGCTAAATTTTTCTGTGCACAGTGTAATGAAGTAGGGGAACATTGCTGGCTAGATGGTTCATATTACTATATAATGAAGTTAGTATATAAATTATTGCATGCAGACACACAGGCTCTCACACGCTATTTCTTTGGCCTGTATTTTCATGAGTTTCTTTGCCTTCTTTGTTCTGAGAAGTAAGTAATAAAATAAAATACAAATACATACAAATGCATACATATAAAATGTTTGCAACAATAATTATTATTTTTTGCAATCTGTTTTCTTTATTTCTTGCTGCCTAGAATAAAAAAGGCAAAGAAATACAGATCTTTCACTTCTAAAAAAAAAAACCCAAAAACTCTCTATTCTAGGAAGATTTTTTAACCCAAAGAAATACATCATGTTCTGGTATACATAAGGGAATGCCTTGAGACAGCATTTTAGTGCATCATGGTATCAACATGGCATGTTCCTTCTCCTTTTTCCTATAAGAAAAAATAATTAATCAGTAACGGAAAAGTACTGATGATCAGTGAAGCACCACATGTAATACACTGACTTTTTAAATCCTCTGTGATAAATACAGAAACTAAGAAGTTAAACATATAAGCAAAGGCTATAATTAATGATGTGTGATTTTTTTTTGTAATAATAATATATTTATGTATCTAAAAGCACCCAAATGCGAAGTGCTTGTCAACAAAGTATTCCTCTAAAATTGCTCGTGGTTGGTTTGATTTTTAAAAAAAAAGAGTTAATCAAATGCTGAATAAGAATGTTTCTAAATAATTCAATGGGACTTTGCGATCCCTCCAAAAATCCGGCTTACTCTGCAATGGAGATATGGACCCAGAAAAGCATCTTTCCCTCCGGATGAACGTGCCTGACTCCTGGACAACTAACTTCTCATTCAACTTTCCAAACAAGAAGTATGGCATGCAGAATTAATGACACCACAATTGCAGCGATATCCCACACCTAGTGAGGATCCTTTTCTGCATGTGACCTTCCCTGTATGTTGTACCCTTACATTCTGCCAGGAAACTGCTTTTGGTGAGGACACTAGCTGGTTTGGAGAAATCAGTCCACAAATTGTGTATTGTTTTGAAAAGTTTATGCTGTTCACATGTAACTGGCAATGGCACACACTGTTCATTAGGAAACATCTGTCTGTGGGTTTTCACAGTTGCAAGCATTTTAAAGGATAATAATGATTCTGAGAGTAGATTACTTTGCAAGTTATATGCAGGCAGATTTTAATAACTAAATAAAGTCATACGGAAAATTCATGTCACTGATAAAATGTCAGCATGCTGATGTACAGGAAAACAGAGAGAACATTCAGTCCTGTAATTGCTACATAATGATTTGAAGGCCAGAAGGGTTTTCAAAATTCTTTGCAATGGAAAGCTTCCATCTCTATTTTACAGAGAAAATATAATAAATAAATTCTCAGAAAAGGTGATTCACAGCAAGATGAGTTTTCATTGACCTAAGCATTTTTTGATCCAGAAAGGACAGAGAAAGAATGGCAGTTATGCAGTCCAACTCTTTTTGCATCAGCTATACAGCATTTACAAATTCCATGTTAATCTGAGTCAGTGGAATTTCACTTTTAGATAATAGTGTTTTGGTTGCATTATGTTGATTAAATCCCTGATTTCCCAAAAAGATGGGAAATGACACTTACCTCAGCTTTCGACACAAACCGAAACTAGCCTAGTTTCAACTAGACAACTCTTTCCTGGGCTCTCGATGCATGGATACTAAACTCCATAAAAGTGAATAGAAGAGGAATTCTTTTCCTTTGATCCCTGACATGGAGAGCAGAGTAAAAATTCAGCTACAGTTATCATCTGCTGGTCAGACATTGAAATTAGGTAACCAACCAGCAGAGTCAATCATTTTTAACTGCATACTATGTGTGAGACTTGCAACACCATCATCTGTTCCTTAGCCCACAACCCCAATGATGGTATCAGAGTTCAGTTTTAAAAAGAGCTAAATATTCATTTTAGATGCTCAGGTTCTCTCTGGAGTCAGTGGGAGTCCAGGGCATACAACATTTCATAGCAATCAGCTTTTATATAGAAGCTTCCTCCAACCTGATTAGCAGAATTTATGCATTTAATATGACTAGGAGGAATGATATCTTCACTTCGAAGAAGTCATTATAAAGCAGTCATGTAAAATTTAATAGGAATAATATTTCTGTCATTAAAAAGCTAATTTATTTTACATATATTAAGGTAACATCAAGAAGCACCCACAAAATCTTTCTCTTCTGTTAGATTCTTTATAGATATACACACAGAACTTTCCCCAGTAGACCTACATGCTAAATAAATAAGCTAGAGAAAGAAAGACTTTTTTTTTGTCAAAGTTTATATATTTAAATAGTATCTTCTATCATAGGATCAGTTTGATTTACAGGATTCTACTACCTTCATCCCTATTTTGTCTTTTTATGTTCTTGGAGATTTTCAATAGTCTCCATAAGGAATATCAAAACATAGATCATTTAGTAACATGTATTTGATGGTGCAGTATTATTTCCTCAAGTAGGATTGACTAATCTGTTTGCAATAGGAGTGACAAGATCTGCACAGCAGCAACAGTACCACACAAGTTCAGGCACAGTCAGAGGAGAGACTGGACCCCTCTGGAGCCATCTGAAACAGAGATGTTTGACTGTGTTGGGTGAGAACAGTGGAAGAATTTGCTGCAATGGCCCAGATTGCCATACATTACAACAGAGCTGTGTCTGTAGCAATAATCACCATGTATGAAGGCCAGAGGGGAGCAAGGGACAATGGGACGGACAAAGAACCAGGATTTTGGGATGCCATGAGTGCATCCCGCTGACAGTCTAGGTAGAATCTTAATCATTTAGAAAAACCTCGAATCTCAGAAGCAAATTGTAAAAGTGCAAGAATTATGTTAATATACTTCAACACTGACACTCAAAAGGGAGAAAGCAAGAATTCTTCCACTCTCAGAGCAACCAAATCAGCAAATCAATCACTGCCAAGGTTTTACCTCCTGCAGCCCCTTTCCTGAGTATAACACAGCAGGAGAACTGTGAAAACCTCAGGAGGGTGATGACACAGGTTGTAGGATCTTTCTCAGAAGGCTAAAAGGCTAGGTCAACCAAAATGGATATAAGAATACTGAATATATTCTTACTCAATGTCTCTGCTAATCAGCTGTAATATTGCTCCAAGCCAAAAACAAACTCCTCCTGTCATTTTGCTATGATTTTATGTTTAGACATATATGTTCTTAATCCTTAAGGATATATAGAACAAGTTGCCATTTTAAACCTCTGTGATGCAACTCCACTGTCATCTACAGAAACTTCATTCATTCTTTCTAGGTGAAAACAAGGAAATGCAGTGACTGTCACATGAGAATGAAATCATCGCTTGCTTCTGTTACAAGAATGTTCAGGCATGGATATCGACCATCCTTTACTATACTCTGTAAAGATACAGATCAAGAAAAACAGTACCAGTCTAAGCAGGCTTGTCAGTAGTCAAACTCTGAGCATTAGGGGAACACAGACTTTTTTTAATGCTTTTCCAAAAATTGTGAGGATCAAACAATAGAATTGTGCACTCTCTCACATATAAGCATCAGCTTTTGCCACAAGATATACTCAGGATGCAGAAACATGAGCCCAGTGCCTCTGCTCACAACAGACATATCATCCATTGTATGTGTTGCTACTGCTCTGAAACATTTTCATACAATTCCCACTGAAAAAGTAGTAATCTATGTCACCACAGATTAAACTGATTTTTATGTTCCTCATCATTACACTAATCTGCTTTGTGAGTAAAATTAAATGGATTGGGAAACTGCCATATTTTATATATTTGTGGCACAAAGAGCTAGATGCTGTACTCAGCTTTGTCACTTGACTTTGAGCAACTCAGAGAATCTCTGTTCTAGTTCTCTCAGATATCAAATGATGATAATAATACATACCTGTCTGACCAGGAAGTTGTGAAATGCTTTTCACTGATGTTTGTAAGAAGGTTTTCGAATTTCTTACAAAAGCACTACAAAATTTTCCACATCAATAAGATTGCATCATCAGTTTCCTTTGCAGAACCTGTCTGATAAGTAGACAGGCAAAAAAGTCATCCAGATGTTAAAAGTCACATCAGCAGAGTAAGAAAAGATGATACAAACAGCAAGGTATTTGGCTCTTGCCTTTTCAAATTATGATGTTACAGCATTGTTCCTTGTCTCACTCATTGAGGGGAGTGTCTGCCTATGGAAGCAAACAATGCAAGAAGAAAACTGTAAATTCATCCCTTGACTATATGTATGAGAATATATGACTCCTCTCATTATGCTGTGGTAACTGGTCCCATCAAGAATTCAGGAAGAGTCTTGGAAAATATAGATTAAAAAAGTAACCATTGTCTGTGATATGGTCTTCTTCTCCCACTTTCAGATATTGACCAAATCACGTATCCTTTTGTAGGAGAAATGGGGAGCCTCTAGTTACTCACAGGACAAAATTCCTGTGTCACTGCTAAATTTTGTTATATGACATAGGTTCTCCATGTTAACAAGGTCACATGCTCTTTATGTGCTTGATTCATGGCCAAGTTGAGTCTTCAGGTTCAGTGATTGCAGAGGACTATGACCCTCTTTAAGCAATGATATGCTTAGAAAAAAAGCAGAAAATATGGGGAGCAGTTTACCTTGGAAATCCCATGCCTGAGCCCACAGTCTCTGCACATCCTGCACAGAGTCCTGTACCCTACACTCTGCATTCTGCTACAGGGCACAGGCAAGAGAAAAATGGATCCATTCGCAGCTACCAAACTGAGGTGGATGGAAAAATGGAAGACACTTCAAAGGGCAGCTTTGAACCTTGTTTACTGTAGCCTGGCAATCAAAGCCTTTCTTCATCTCTACCCAAAATCCTCAGCTGAATGTTAATACTAGGATTTATCTTTTTCTATATTAATTACTTCTTCTTGTCTTTTAACTCCACAAGTGTCACAGGACATTTAGGAGGATGAACAGGGAAAAATATTGAGTGCTTGTTCTTAAATTTCTTTCTATTCCTTTTTTTTTCCCTTAGGGATTTATAAACCAGGTTGTCTGTCAATAATAATGGGCCAGTGGAAAAAGCATGGGACTAAGATTTAGATGATCTTGAGTTTTATTAGTAGAACTGCCAAGCACATGCTGTGTCTGCCTCAGCAGTGCTCTGCAACTGCTTATGTTTCTGTTTGATTTGGTTATTCAGATAGTAAATTTGTTAGAGATATTTTAACCATGAACTTACAGTATGTTCCTGAACACAACAGTGTCTTCCTCATGGTCTTCAGGAACTACTGTAAAATAAATAATAATTCTTGTGATAGCATTTCCCAAACTCCATCTAAAGAAATAGACAGAAATAGACAGAAGATCCTCTATCAGATACGAGAATATATCACTTTAATTAGGAAAATCTGTGTGAATATGCTTTTTGCTTTTCTTTTCCAAGGGGCCAGTGAGGAGAAAGGAGACTCACTGGAGAGTGAGAATAAAAGAAAATCTTTATAATATCAAAAATAGCACCCTGGAATCCTGTCTTCCATCCTCTTTCACTCAAAGAGATATGCGGAGCCACACAGACACCTTGGCTTCCTCACGCTCTGACCCTTTAAACTGCAAATCAGTAAAAAAGATAAGATTTTGAAAAATGAGCAAACAATAAATTGGCAATATCATTACATGCAGTTCTCTTCTCATTTGTCAGTAAAAGGAAAGAATGTTGCTAGTACCTATAACTAATATGACTACTTGCGCAAGTGCAGACTTTAAGGACTTTGCAGGTCATACGCAGAAAGAGAGAACTCGCAATAGCTGACATAAAAACCAGTTATAGGATGAATCATATTGGTGGCTGTGGGAATGGATTTCAGAGTTTTTATGAAACTATGTGACCTGGCAGAAGCCCAGGTCAGGTGGGGGAGGAAGAGAGAGAAAGATTTGATTGAGGAAGACACCAATGACAAATCTGGTATTGTAATGAAAATGGGAGAGGTTAGAAATAGATTTTTAGAGTCATCATCACAAAGGTGGTAGCTAAATGTATGGGAATAGCCAAAGTAATCTCACTTGTTCATTTATCTGCCCACATGCATACACACCTTTGCTGACTTCTTAACCGGCATTGTGACCAGAGAAGAAATACTGATTTCAAAGAGAGGCTGTATTTGTGTTGTGTTTAGGACCCAGCTGGACCCAAAAGGCGCTGTCAGTCTTGTGAGAAAAGCTCCTTCTAAAAAGAAAGTGAGCTGGATTTCAGTCTATAAATTACAGTTCTCTGAAACCTCCAACCATTCAAAAAATACTTTTTGCCTGTTAAGGTGGCATGGTAGCTTAGCATGGTAATGTTGCTACATTATCAGATGGAGAACTTTTTAATAATTTCTGGATTATGATGGTTTAAAATACAAAAACAAACAAACAAACAATCAAAAAGCAAATTGTTCTATGAATAGGAAACTACTGAATCTTTTTCTCTTATGTGTTTACTTTTTTTCCCCGGCCTCTTTTTGGAGCTCACCCTTTCCATCGGCACTTCACTTTACCCTATGGAAAGACTCTTAGGTCCACACTACGCGCTTTGAAGACTAACTGGGAAGGAGGCAGAACATACTGTAGCTGGCTCTGAGCTGTGTCTGTGCTGGCTAACAAGCCAGCATCCACATCTGAATGAATCAATGGGCAGGCTTCTGCTACAGCTTTCTCATCAGTGAGGGCCTCTCTCTGTGACTTATTCTGCTATTCAAGTACTAATTTTACTTAATGGTGCTGGAGCTTCCTCTCTTTGAGTTCTCTATACCTTTCACCACAGTAGCTGAATTGGGCTGAAATGGTTCCAAAATTTTTAAAAGGGAGTTGACAAATACAGGAAAAAAAGGGAAAAAAATGTAACAGTTGAAAGGTTTACTCCAACCCAGTTCATGTTCTAAGCTTAAAAAAAATATTAATATGTTGTTCTTAAGAAAAACAAAATTCAGTTACTTCACTTTTTTTTTACTGTAACGTAGTTTATGCTCTTCATGCATCTTAGGCAGCTACACTTAACGCAGTAGTACAGCATCTTAGCCATGGCTTCAGAATATGTCGCCAAGCAATAGTGCCATTTGATCTTGATGTCAGTTTAACCAATATGTTAAATTTCCTATGAAGTAGGTATCCACATTAAATAAAAACATGGGAAATGCTAAAGTGGATGAAATCAGTGGTCCTTCTTGCCTAATAATTTGCCTTTGATAATCTCTAGTATCATCATCTTTAGAGGAAATGAAATCCTCTTTCACCTTCCTTATGCTAAATGTGTGAAATCCTCTTTCACCTTCCTTATGCTAAATGTGTAATGGTGCATGTAAGCAAGAGTATTCCCTGTCCTTCACTGACATTGGTTCAGCTCAATTGCCATGTTCTCTGTTTTTTCATTCTCTTGTGGGTGAGTAACAGGCTGATAATGGTAATCAAATAAAATATTGTTTTTTGTTTTCTTATTTTCTCAACCACTACATTTAGTTTTAAAGGATTTCCATATTCAGCAGTAGAATATAGGTGAAAGCATCTAATGTAGTATAGTTAGTGCCATGTGACAAATGTTTGTTAAGGTATGAACAAGGGAGACAATTACCTAGTTGTCATGGGGCTGGGAGCACATCAGTAGGTTTTCAAAGCTCTTTAACACTTTTGGTATCTTGTGCTAGGTTATTTGGCTTGTTTCTTTCTTACATGTTGAGAGTGCTCAGCATAGCAATATTGCAGTACCAGCAGGTTATTTTGGGTGCTTGATATCAGGGGCTCTTTGTGACCGAGGGGCTGGTGGCAGCAGGGTCTACCAGTGGTCGCAGGGCCAGGCCTTGCTGTCAGGGCCTGTCCCACTGCCCGCAAGGGAGCAGGGCACTGGGGACAGCCAGGGCAGTCCCAGCCCTGAGGGGGCATCAGGCACTGCCACACGGATGGGCGCCGTGATACCCTGTAGCATTCAGTGCATAAAATCTCCAGCGTCTTACCACAGAGTCTATTTCCCTAAAGGGTTTCCTCATAGGATAGTGCTCCGTGCTTGATTAGCTAAATTCCCTATGGAGCTTACAACATCCAGTTTGTTGCCATGATTCTCCCTAGAAGATTCCCCCAAAGTTGCTCCTTTTGAATGTATGTGGAGTATAATTGATAAAACAAGCTTTACCAAATTACTCGGTGCTTGGCATTTTGACCTATAGCAGTCATTATATATTTACATCTATCTTAAACTATCAAAAAGCAGAGGGAATTAAACACGAACATAAAAGTCTAAAATGTTTCAGTCCTGGTACTATATGTGCTATTAAATATATAGTCAGAAAAAATGGATCACTTCATTAATTGTTGCTTGATTTACGGGGTTAACATAGCCTGTGTCAATAGCTGGTCCAATGATACCATCCTTATTCTTAAATGTCCTGCAGTTGCTTTCACTACAGATCTCAATATTTACGCTCTGAGAGGTGGTGAGCAAAGTCTTGCTTAAAAGCAGCAATAAAAACAGAATCATACCTCCCTTCAGCAGGATCCATTCACCCACCTGTCTTTTTTGGAAGAGTTTCAGTTGATTATTTCTGTTTCTGCATGCTTGCGAACTCAGTAGGTTCAAGATTCTCTTTTTCTTTTTAGAACGAGTGCCAGATCCACCTTTCCTCTAATCCTTGCTTCATCTGAAGCTGGGCATATCTAATCACAAGCTTGTTTGAGGACCTCAGGGTATACTGAATATTTTGCATACCCAACCTACTTCCACTATACTAGCTGCTGTTATCTTAGACATAAGTATTACCTCAGACTTGCCAAGTATTAGGTATGTAACTTGACACACATTTTCCCACAATATCTTGCTCTTCCCCACACAACTCAACCGTGGGAAATATTTTTGTGGGCACTGGCACCTCGAGGATAGCAGTGAATATTATAAAACGGATAATATTAAGAATTCTCAGAGTCATAGGCTAGAATCTCCATACTTCACTACAGCATAAGTACATCTGTCCTACTGCAGTCTGCACTGTCCCTAAAGGATATGTAAGTGTCAGTATGTGCTCCCCAACAGATCTTTGTGGTTCACATACTGGGGGTAAGGTCCAAACTATAGGGTCAGGCTGCCTGGCCCATTCCACTATCATGACTCAATGATAAAGTAAGGAGTCATGAGTCACCATGGACCATATCAGAAAAATTGAACTGAGCAGTAAGTACTAGTGTAAAAGTTATACTCTGTCACAAAACCAGACTCCCTCCTTTTGGAGAAAGGGTTGAAAGGGAACTGTGTTCTGAAGATGAAGATAGCACTCACTAAACAGTTGAAAGCACTCTTAGTCTTCTCGAGCTTTTAAAGTTTCTCACGGTCACTGACTTTGGTGCAGTTCAAGTACAGGCAAGGACGGAAAAAATACCAGTGTAGTAATGATACTAACATGTCTTTAGCAATGTATTTTCAAGCTCCATAAAGACAGCAGAGGAGAAACATGTTTTGCCATTAATGTTTAACCCTCAAAGAAAAACAACTGTAGAACAAACAGTCTTGTAACACATGGTTAGATCTCACCTATATTACATCTACTGACAAAAGGAATGGGGCATGTCTGTGATGACTGTAGATTTCTTGGAAAGGAAAATACTACAGGTTTAGTATGAAAGACACTTTAGGACCAGAATAGCCTCTGTATGTTACAGCGCTAGCTGTAAAAAGTGTGTTTCCTTAGAGCCTAATAGAGGCAGACTGACAACTCTCCCTGTCCTACAGAAGCTTTCCTGTAATCCTTGTTAGCTACCTAATGTTATAGTAAAGGATTATTGCAGTTACAAGCCTCTCTTTAATCTAAACATAAGAACACTATATAATAGGTAATAGGTTTAATATATCATATTGCTTGTAATACCTCCTGAATAGTTTCCACAAAATCTATACATTAGTGAGAGACATAAATAAGGCTTTGGAGATATTACAGATGCACTGGCCAACTGCAGATGCAAAATCTCATTATAGAAGACTCTTTTCTAACCAGGATGGATTAATATCTAAAAACGCTCTAAATTCTGTCACTGAAAATGTCATAGTGAGGCATAACCTACTTATATCATTACATACATACTTACATACATACTTACATACATACTTACAACATACAACTCTGTTATTTTATAGACACAAAAGAAGGACTCAGTGCATTGGCAATACTTCAAGTCAAGCCATTTGAACCTGGTCTATGTTACCTTTTCTAGTATTGTTACCACTACTGGAATATTAGCTGACATTATGAAGTGAAGCTTTCGGGGGAGAAAAAAGCTATTGCTGATATACTCCTTAGACTAGGAGTGAAGTTTAATTTGTTAGAAAAATAATACTTCTTACAACCCTTGTGAGGCAACGAACAGCAGCTTTTAAATGTCAGTTGTGACATACCATTATGGAAAGATCAGTAAACTTACCAGCTGTCTGGCAACTTTCTCACATAAGATAGATAATTCCCAAAGATATAACTACTGATTACTAGTACATCTTTCTAAATAATAATGAATTAACTAAAAAGCATATATATAATTGTTTCACCTCTGTAGGTACTTCTCTTGTCCTAGGTATGAGACTCCTGTATTAGACAGGAGAAATTTGCTTCAAAGTGCTTAAATCTAAATAGCTTTTCTGCAAGTTTGTAGCTAATGTCTGGCAATCAGGAAGCATGAATGACTGTGCAGCTGCTCAGAAGCAAAAAAATGGAGATCAGAATATCTCAGCTCTTAAAGTACACATTCATTATACTGTTAGATGCTTTTAAAAAGATACAAAGCCAGATTAACTTAACTGAATCTTAAATACAAGCTGAGTGTAAAACACAGGCTTTATGCTGACCTGTATCAGGAAGCTGACCTGATACAAAATGTACATGTCACAGAATATTCAGGAAGGGAATTTGCTTTCTCTACCAAAAAGACAAACAGGATTTTGATAATTCAAAGCTAAAAAGCTAGCTGATAATGTTAAAAAAAGAATCCTGATAGTCTCCTTCAGATATTGGTTTTGAATCTGTTTCAGCACATTGTTGGGTTTTTGTTTTCTCTAAGAATCGGTATTTTGTGATCACCATATACAGTAGCATTCAATTCTATGTTCAGTTTCTAAGAAAGCTATTTCTGAGAAACTGCAATATAAGTGATGTTTTTATTGATTATTTCTGTCAAATAGTCTTCGTTTTTCTGAAAACAGCACTAAAATAAAATCAATATGTAAAAATTATGTTTTTTTCAGACTAGTACTTTTCATGTCACGTTTCAGGTAAGAATTATTTTCTTTTCAGCCAAATAATATCACCTCATAAAGCATTTATAATGCCAATACTTATGTAGTATTAGAAGATACTACATAAGAACCAGAAGGGAACCGAGAGCTAGTATCCAACTGTGTTATCTTAGGATACAGATTTTTGTTATGTTTTAGTAGGAAAGCTAAAAGTAAAAATAGACTAAAACATCATATTCTGACATCTACAAGCTTCAGGGTTTCAAAGAAACAAATTCCTGTAAGCTTTGGTTCAGAAACAGAAGCTGAAATGAAAGCCTATGATCCTGCAGTGTACTGTGCTCCCCCATGCACAAAGACTTCAGCACAGCTCCATTCAGATGCTGTGACCAACAACACAGAGTCTACAAATCACTGTCTACAATGTCTTTTGCATCCAGAAATTCTTACTCTGATGTATTTTATGCTTTTTAAACTTCTCTTTTCTCAGAGTATTCCCATGTACTCAAAAAGTCTTTGTTGCTAGAGAGATTCTGAGCATACCCTACCATCCCAATAAAGCAAGGTTTTCAGATTTTCACAGGACCAGGAATAGAATTGCAACAAAAAAGTCGGAATTTGAACACTATCAGTGTTATAACTTGAGGAAAGTGGTGACTAGGAATGATGCAAAGACCAACTTTTTAATAGCATGTGTACAAAATTAGCAACTATATAAGGAATATAAAAATGTCTGAGACACTCAAATATAAGTTGTCATACACTTTGTGTCCAAAACTAAGGGCAATAAAAATAAAATAAAAAGGAAAAGCAAAAAAAAAAAAAATCTTTTTAACTGCTGGAATTTAAAAAACAGATTTGTTTAGCATCCTGGCATTAGTGCTTGAACACCAAAAATATAAACAATGAAAATAAACAAAGAAGAGTAAATTTAAAAAAGAATAAAAAGGCAAATGTTGAAAAATAAACTCTAGTTTTCCTTTTATTAACTGAAGTAAGGTTCATAATAAGGGCAAAGGATTCCCTCCCCAAATTTATGAGCCAAATACCAAAGAAAGATGTATAGGAGAGGGACAAGAAAAAGATCCTTAATAACTTATTATTTGTTTAATATGCAGCAAACATCTGTTAAAGATATAACTAGACTTAGGAACTCAAATGTACTATTACCAATACTATGCTATACACCTATAATGTTTCTCATTAAAGAGTAGAGTGAACTGAGTAATCTTGTTTTAGCTGCTAGCTCCCTGTTTCTCTTTCCCTCACACATCATATTATCATACCAAATAAACAGGACAGAAAATATAAGCCTTACTATTTCCACTTATAAATCCAGAAATATTTCTAAAGTTTGTTCCTCCAGATTTCTGTCCCCATACTTCACAGGACTATGTAGGCCTTTCAGTAGGAACATAATTAACCTCCCTCTTCTTCAACTCAAGTCTGTTTATTTTAGGTCACAGCCTCTGAACCTTGCACTGTGTGGAAGTAGAATCATCAAAGCAGGATTACCAGTCCCTGCATCAGTTTTCACACCTGATTTCATCACATGGAGGAGAAATCATGAAGGACTGGTATGTTTTATTTTTCTTATTGCCTTTTCTGTACTACAATTATTTTTATTTTCCCAGTGATTAGGGATGCTGCTAATTTCCTACTCAAAGAGTCAATATTTCAGTTCCTGTGCTTACCAGTGATGGACAAAGCCATGGCAGTCAAATACCAAGAATTTGAACTTAGGCCCATCATTAATGCTAATATCTTTTAGGGGCACCTTAAAACAAAAGGCTGGTTTTTATCTTATAAACACTAAGTAATTCCATGACCTTCAGTAACTGTTTCTGTACCACTCTTGCACTTTGTGTTCCTCTTGGTATTTGTGCTTAGGGAGTGGAAATGCTGATCCCTGAGAATTTTCCACTCACAGCTATGGTAGCAAAAAAGCAGGCCTTTCGCAGATCTAAAGGGTTCAACAATGTAAATCCATCTGGCTCGGTGGCATTTAAGTGGATTTAAGATACAAACTGAAGGAGATTCTGTTTCATGAGTTTTTGCTGCTTCACATGTTGCTTGCCCACCTACTCTTAACAGTAAAAAAAAAGGAGCACCTCCTTTTTCCTGCCATAGCCGTGTCGGGTATGAGAAATGTGTGATGTTTTACATATATCATGTCAGCTTCACTTCCTCTGCCAGGTCTTATTCTTGCAGAGCACCAGAAGATAGTATACAATGAAACTGTTAAGAGGAAGTTAATAAGAAAGAAGAAAGTTAGTGCTCCTGAAAAAGCAGTTATACCCCAGCCCTGTTCTCTTTAGGCTAACACAGCTGACACTTCTCAAGGCCAAGAGCTGAGGTCAAGAAAGGTTTTAAACATGAAGGATGTTGACTTGGCAAAGAGGAGGGATGAGCTACCATTTCCAGTGAGCAGAGAGGAGCTTTTGGCACACAGTGTAGCAGGTAGCAGGCTTCCCTGCCATGCTGGGAGAGAGCCAGACCTACAGGCAGGTCAAACTAAGCTAAGGGCTCTTTGCTCTTTAGGGTATTTCTTTGGATGCTCCTTTAGCAAATAAACATTACTTTGTTTTGGAGAAGCTGTTTTCTGAGTCACTTTAATTAACTGCTGTCACAACAAAGATAAAGGGTGTGTATGTGCTAAATCCAGTTAGGCCTGCTGGTAAACAAGCAAGCTAAGACCTGGAGATCTAATCTGAAAGCGGGAGCACGCGTGATTCCCCTGAGAAGGGTGAGGTACCAGGCTCATCCACCTCCCAAGTGGTATATTAAAGAGAAACAAAACTGGGTCACCTCTCTGGATCGCTACAACTGTACTAGGGAAAAGGGGAGAGGCCTTTCACTCTATCCTGTAGGCAGCAGAAGAAATAGGTGTTTCTCCTTCCTAAAAGGTGGGAAGCTGAAAAGAAGTCTATGTCTTCTCCTATCAGCTAGAAAAGGAAAACATAAAGAGGTGTTTCTATTCGGTTGTAATTATTTTATTAGACTGGAAATCCACTATGCACTTATTGTCCTAGAAAAGAAGTCTTTGCAGATATCAGAAACACAGCATCCATGAAGAGGAATCAACATGCTATAAATCAACACACTAACTCTATCAGTAGGGTCAGATGGCAAAAAAGAAGCTTCTGACTTGCTCCTCTGGTACCTCCTTCTAGAATTGGCTGGGTTTATCTTGAAATAAAATACTGTTTTAAGGCAGACTTAACTACTCTGTAGACCTAGTTTAACCACCTGAGAATCTGAGCAGAGTTCTATGTAAACCACAGGGACAAGTCACATTTTTTCTCACTTCATCTTACCTTGATACCTTCCTTTGTCACATTAGTGACACACGTCTGGGTTTTCCTAGGACCTAAGAACTATCATTATCACTTTGGGCAGTATAGTTAGATCATTAGAGCCATTCAAAGTATGTGCAGATCATGTATGTTTTCTGAGCAGTGGTAAAAGAATTGCCAAGACCTTTGCCATCTCTCCAGAGATTAATGACATAAGTGAATGTTTGGCATCTCTCACAAGGGGATTCATGGTCTTCAGGCCCCTGCTGATTCAATATTTTCTTTTACAGAAAGGGGAATGGTGATTTTCAACCAGGTTTGAGCCTCCTAAATCCTGTGAGGGTTACTTACTTACTACCTTACTACTCAGTCTCATGGAAAAGTTAAAGTCTGGACCATCTGGGTCAGAAACAACATGAAGCTTTTCAGTAGCGTGGGCAAAACTGAATTTTACAACCCCAGGCATGAGGGACCAAAGCTACTTTTATGGGAGGAAAATAGGTGTGGGGAAAGAACACACCATGGAAACTGGGGGGTAACCTCAGAAAGCTGGGATTGCTACCACAAAAGTGTTGGAGGGCACATAGAGCTGGGGGTTGGGGGATTAGTCCTTTCAACATTATCACCTCTCTACGCACATCTTTATGGACAGTGGCAGTGCCAACCTGTCTTTCAGAGTTTGATGCCGGACACAGTGTCTCAGCAGTCTGCTGCACTGGACAAGTGCCTCGTTTGCCTTTGCCTATGCCTCAAATCAGCCCCATCCCTAATATCTCATAGAGAAAAGCTGAAGGTCTGCATGACCTGCTTGTAGCCCTGTACCCACTGGCATGTTCCTTGCTGCAAGGGGAGGGAACAGAGCTGCTTCAGCAACACTTGTGAGTGCTAGAAGGCTCCTCCTGCAGCTCTCTTTTCCCTCTATGTGCAAGGAGTGTGACCTGAACGGAAAATGGCAAAGTTACATTTTGTTTCTGAGAAACCTATTGTTCTTCAAAGATAGTCTTGTGGCGACTTTTTTGTGTTTATTCTCCTCTTTAGCCATTCCCTTCTACAACCTCCATTAAGGAGGCAGCTTCAGGCATTCAAACTACCAATCAACTGATACAAAAATTACAATAACACTTCAAAACTGTGGAACATATAGACTAATTTTTCATGTTTGCTCACATTTTAAACATTTTCTTTACAATCACCAGTAAGATTAAACTAGACTAAAAAGGAAAAATTAGATTCTCCCATAATAAATAGTTTCCAGAAGCTGGGGCTTTCAGAAGAGACTGACAGCATGGGATTCACAGCAAAGCGCTGTGGATTGGCAATTCCTCTTAAACCGTCTAAGCTTACGCCAATTTAGATGATGCCTATTTGGCCCAATAACAAAATTTCTTTGATTCAGCTTTTGGGATGGATTAAAACTTTTTGTCTGCAAAATGACATTACTTATAAACGTTGATTAGCCCTGCTAATTTTTCCCTACATGTTACCATATGTAACTATATCAAAAAGTCAGTCTCTAATTGTCCAACCCCATGTTTCTGCAAACTTAAGTTATTCTGGTAATTGAGGTTTGTCTTTAGTTGGCCCACACATGTTGTGACTAGACCTATTGCTCTATGATTGTACGGAAGCAAGAAGTATGAAGGGTTGATTCCAGCTGGAAACTATAATTGATATTATTATCTACAATGCAAATAATTATAACTCAGTGTACTTCCTCCTCAGTAGGTTCTTCTTGGCAGGACAATTTGACCCTAAACATTGAATTATTCATTTTTCTCCCCATTAAAAATATATGGCCCATTTCTTTATTCCATAAACATGGCAGGTTATTTAATAGCTCAGCCAAATAAAGCCCAGAAATATGTAAATTTTGAACATGTACAAAGCTCCTGTCCTTCTTCATCAGGACATGCGTCATATCAAAAAAAAAAAAAAAAAAAAAAAAGACTCGCTATCAAATTTTGTAAACAGATAGCAAATTTGTTATTAACAAAACAGTTAATTATATGGAGACTGAAAATCAGGTATAATTTGCCAGTAAACCTACTGTAACCTGGATGCAAACAAACTGTAAAGGAAGTACAAACAAGTAATAAACCTACTTGCTAGGCATAAACAAACTTGAGGTGAACAGACTACAAATTAGGTAAAAAAAAAAGATGCACACACTGGCTTACAGGCTGAGGGCAACCAGTAGGACAATGAGCTTGCCTACACATTCACCAGGACATTTACGTCAGCAATTCTCCAGAACAACTGCAAAGTTCAGAAGCTAGGTTATAGACTACTTCTACAGGGTAAGGCTCATTCTTCTCAGCAAGGAAAGACAAAACTGCAGCTTTTATATGGAGACAGGCTCTCAGTCTTCAGAAAAGGAAACATTCTCAAGATGAATGACAATTGACTATTTGATAAATCTATCTTCTATAAGCAATGTTGGGTTCCTCACAACTCGTAAAAGCTGATGAAAAGTGACAAAGCTTTCTATTAACTGACATCATCTCTGCAGGTAGTGTTGCTGGCTAGTAGCTGGTGTCTCTGCAGAGGACAAACGGGAACTGGCTCAGAGAAGAGGTAGTGACCTCAATGCAGTGCTGCAAATGTCTGCAAAATGGACATTGTGCTTCTAGGGGCTGAGTTTTTTCTGTAGGAACACGTATGAATTCATGATTGAAGTGCATTTGCTTGCAATATTATTTTCAGTGAAATCAAGAATAACCTCCATAGTTTTCTTGTATTGTCTATGAGTAGGCTAGCCTATGAGTAGGAGAACAAGGACCCCACACCATGATGGATATTTTGCTGGCTCCTCTTGTTCTCAGTTGCTAAATCGTATAGTACAGTACAGCTAAAGCACATTTGTATTAAAGCATACTATATATTATATTACATTACACTATATTAGATCATATATTAAGAGCTAAAATATATTTCTAACTCTTTAGAGGGAAGCTGCTGCTCAGTGCTTTTTACCTGATTAAAAATGGAAAGGGCTGCCACACTAGTGAAAGTAGAAAAGAGTGAGCAGGAAGGTATGCAGCAGCACTGGTGGACTGACAGAGCGTACAGAGAGCAGTTCTGTGTATGGTGCCCAGTGCGAGCAGAAGCTGAGGAGAAATTCTGTGACACAATCTCCATCCTCTCCTGAGAGGCCTTCATATTCCAGAAAGCCTGACCCCTCTTCTTAAGCCTGAGAGACTCTGTCCCCAGTTTCTTGTGTCCCAGAGTGCCAAAGAGATCAAGTACTCCCATTATTCTTTCTTCAGAACCTCCCAGTATTTCCCAAGCTAAACATCCTACCTCCCACACCTTGTCTCTCAAGGTCCCTCCCATGCAGAACTTCGTCATCTCAGAAACACCTTACTCCTCCTAACTTCCTTCCTGACCCACCCAGACCTAAGCTTATTATTGACCTCACACATCCTATTTCAAGACCCTGTTCTTCTTGCTACCTTAATGCCCTCCCAGTTTTCAGCTCCTCAACTTCAGTCCTCCATTTTTTCAACCTACTGCTGTCATTTCTGCCTCAAAGTGCCTCCCAGCCTCACCCTACTGCCCGAAGCTTCCTTATTCCTCCCAATGCCTGGGTCCAGTTCTCCTATCCTAAGGCTCCCAGGCAGAGCACCTGTATCTGCTGCTCTGTCTGCACATAGCTAAGGCTGTTTACCCTCAACCTCTGTTAGGTCATCCATAGCCATCAGCTCTTGCCTCTTACCTCCCATCTGAGAACAGACTGGAATTCCCACACCTGGTTCCTCCAGATCAGCCTGTCATGAATAAATAAATAATGGATGGAGATTCAAATACTGACTATCTGTCTGAATGGGACACAAAGAATAGAAAAGGAGGCTCTAGCTGAGAAAAAAATGGTTGTAAGGTAGCCACAGGAATATGGATGCAGTGGTTTACTTCATCACGTGTAGTCTGCATGTTAAAACAAATTATAGCCTCCTGAGGTATATGCTTCAGGGAAAGAAAACAGTTGAAGGAAATAGCTTCTAGTTTTAGTATCATGGCAAGTCAGATGCTACATTCTGCTTTGTTTGAGTAATGCCAGCTCTGAAAGAAACACTGTCCAGGCCAGGGTTTGTTTCTGCATTTCTTTCCTTGTATCTTTACTTCTCTACCATTAACACCCTCTTCCTGTGATGGCCAACAGGGGATAAATGTAAGGCAAGAAAGAGAAAATTGTGCAGACTTTCATCCACACTTTTCTTGGCCAGAAAGAAAGTTTTCCTCATGCCTTTTTCTTCATTAATTGACCTGCCTTGCCAAGTGCTGGACAGTTGTAGGCATTGAGAAGTGAAGTTCATGATAACAGCACACCCAAAATTTCTTCCTGAAAGCTTTACTGAGACAAAGATGTTGCTATCATTACTGAGCTGGTACTATATATATGTCACTTGTACACATTGTAAATTTCTTGTCAAGCTAGAGCTTTTACAGTCATAAGTACAAAGAAAGTGAGGCAATTAGCCTTGCAGAGGGCTCTTAGTGCCATCCTAAGCCAAACATATGTACACCTTTTTAAGTCTTACTGGATCATTAAGCCCAGCTACAAGGGCATCTAACATCACCAGTTATGCAACAGATAATAGGAACTGTTATGTTGTTCCTGTTGCAGGAGGAATTGAATATTGCTCCTGCAAAGATACCTGCTGGATCTCTTACTGTGAGCAGTGTGATTGCAGCAGTAGCAGAAGTCACTGGACAAGCCTTTTGGCAGTTTGCTGGCAAGAGTAAGGTACAGGAGGTCTTTCTGGGAACTATCGAGAAGGTGAAAAAAAATGCAGATCTTCAACTTCCACATCTTGATTCTGTCACATACAATCCCTTAGCTATCCTAAGCTATCCTGGATCCACGATCATTTCTATCAATCTTTAATAACTTCCTGGGTAGTAAAAGGTACTTTCCACTTTCTTTTCAATGGTTAATGAAGCAATGATGCTATTGAAAAATGCCAAGGCACCTGGAAATGGCTGGATATTTTTAAGCAGATTTTAAAATTTTATTAAGTGCCTATTGGTCAAGAGCTGACAGTCCAAATACAATACAGCTTAGAGATACCTAGCACATACATCCAGAAGAAATGTTCTGCTCCCTCCAGGCTCATTTCATCTTACTCTTGAACGAATGTTTCGATAATGGAGAAAAGGCATTAAAAGTTTAGGGAGGTATGGTTTTAGATATCACAATACTTTTCAGACACAGTGCTCTTGAATACAAGCGCTATGCTTCCCTCACTTATAACAATCTCACTCAGTCTGTGTTTGAGAACCATCAGACTGTGAAGATTTCATACCCTTCACACCCACAGCAACCTGCACTAACAGCCTAAGAACACATTTCTTCTTATTGTAAACAGATACTAAGTAAAAATGCACAAGGGAAACTCTTCAAGCAAACTGAAAACAGAACAGCCTAATCCACAGGACCAAGAGTCAAGAATAAGAAGCACCTTTCTCTTATAAGAATTTTAGCTGGAAAGGGAGAAGTAGAGGGAATTCTTCATATCAGGTCTTTCAACCTTGACCACAGAAGAAAGAACAACAAGAGAAAAATCAAGCCAATCCATTTCTCTGTTGATAAACAACTTACTCATTAATATTGTAGTGGAAATATCTGAGACTGTTTATAGGGCTCCAGCACTATAGAGTTTAAATAAATCAGGTTCCATTTTCTAAAGGAAGTAGTATAATTTTGTAGCCTTTTGGATAACACTTTGATGCTTAGGCGCCTGATGGTAAGCATGTAATATCAGGGGCATGCTTTTCTGGGTTGCTGATTGTCATACAAATCTCATTCATGTCCACAGATTGCTCTGCCGCGTGCCATTCCTTGAAATCAGGCTGCTTATCTATATATCTCAACATTGAATGTAGGTCTCAGACCTGAGGCATGTGAGTCTGAAGGTATCGTTCTCATGACTTCATCCTTGAAAAGTCCAAAGATGGGAAGCAGGTGTACTTTTCTCTTACAGAGGTATGTTCATTCCCTGGCTTTGCTAATTTGCTCCCTAAGTTTATTAAAAATGGGTCTATGATTCTGCAGTTAGTGAAATGGAAAGAAGATGCCACAAACCTATCAAGAGCTGAAGGCATGCTCAATGACTGCTTGAATACCCACAACTACCTTGCAAAGGCAAACCACAGCAGTGCAGTGTTATTCAAAATGCAGAATACTAGCTACTACTCTCAGATTCTGAGAATGGCTGGTCCACACTAACCCCCAGAGGTCTGACCCCCATAAGCCACTCAGATGAGCATAGAAATGGTTGTTTTACAGCTACTGTATGGAGAAAAACTCTAAGCTTCCAGTGTCTGTGTGCAATAACTGCGATCAGCTGGATCTGTAGTATCATCTCTTGTAGACTATTTTCTTGTATGTGAAGAGTAAATATTTATAATCATGCATTTCTATTTCTGCATCTTTTCAGCCCTCAACCTACTGCAATTTGTTCACTGTAATATCAACATTACTTCAGGTTGTTTCCCTCCTCCTTTCTGTCTTCTCTTCACAGCCTGTCTTACCAGAGTGGCTCAAGGGTCAGCCAGCTGTTTCCCAGGGAACATAGCCAGGCAATGTAGACAAGTGGGTTTAGGAGGATCACTTTGCATGCACTCCTAAATTGACTGTAGCTAGTAGTTTCTTACTGTAATGATGATTAACATGTGTGACTTCTTGTCTCTATCCCTGAAATGCTCGTGGTAATGCCTGCAGGCAGTATGATCTACTAGCACCTCCTTTTAGCTCTGTTCTCATACAGAAAAGCAGTGCTGGGATGCTCAGAAATATCTGTTGGAAAATGGTCTTGGGACTTCATGAGAAAGAAGGTGACACTAAGTTAATATCAATTAAAATGGCAGACATACATACCTAACATACATAAAGCACTTTTCCTGATCAAGTAACTATTTCCTTAACTGAACAGTTAACAAATAGAATCATAAGAAAGCCTTCGTCAAACAGCTATTCCCTACAAACTGTTTTTTTTCCCCTGGGATTCCAATCTTATTCAGCACTGAATTCCCATAAGATGATGCTAAGAAGATGTCTATAGCTGGTTAAAATTTGCATGAAGCATTGTGTCTTCTTCTTTTTTTTTTCTCTTTTTTTTTTTTTTTTACAAAGAAGCAGACTTCGTTGAGGAAAGTTCAGTTTCAGTGTTGATACACTGGAGTAAAAGACTGGCTTGAAATTAATAAACACTTTTAAAAGTTAAAATTATGCAAGTACAAAGCACTCTATAAACATCTTTTAATCCTCTCAAATGTTTCTATGCCAGTTTTTCCCTCTCCACTTTATAAAAGAGTCTGTCCAAGGCCACACAACAAGCCAATAGCTGAGCCAAGACAGTCTTCTAGAACTTGAATTCCAGTTCCCAAGCCCCAACACTTCTGATCTTTTCTGTACCTCCACTGTTTTTCCATACTGTGACTACTACTCAAATTTGCCCTCTTACTGAGGAACAAGAAAGAAAAGGTTATTGCAATCTTTTTGACACTGTGTCTTGAGAGTCCAATCCTGGGCTACAGAAGAGCTTTACAGAAGTGAGAGCTTTAGTTTTGCGATCTTCAGACATCAGGGTAACTTTGATCTCAGTAGACATTAGATGTTAGTTTCTTTTGCCATATCCGGCACTGGCATCTGAACCCAGACAAATTCTATTCTATTAGCAACAGTTTTATTTGGTCCACAGACTTGCTAGGAGACAAGCAATTGGTAGGAGCAACAGACTTCCAAGAACATAGGCAAGCAGTAAAACTGCCAGAGAGGGCAACTACAGCATTTCCCAGGTTGCAGAGATGCCTTAGCTTTACAGTCGTGTGTTATCTTCAAAGACAGTTGAAGTGACTTGGTTGTTTGTATTCATTCATCATAGCAACAGCTTCCTTTTCTTTTAGCCCAGCAATGACATCTTACATCCTCTCTGTCTGTAAAACACATCCCTGCCTCTAGCATTCTGCTGGTAAAGAATTCTGCTTTTCTGATTGATTGCCAGCCAAGACTGCTAAGATGCAAGTGAGGATGATTCAAGATTTTGGATAAACAGTCTGAAGTTCCAGCATACCTGAATCTGAGCCAGATTCCTGCAGTAGCATTGCTCACTAGAGCTAGCTACCATCACTAGACCCCCAACAAAACATTTGAACTAAGCTCTCACTAAAGAAGGTCAGAATTGAGATACTTTAGTCCAAATAGTGGACAACAATCTCCAAATTTGAATCTCTAGTGACAGATAATAGGGCTGCACACTTCTTGCCAGTATTTATAGCATAGACTTTCTGTTTAATATACTTTGTCCTACCCCATGTATCAATTGCACATATTTTGATAAATTAAGGGCATTACTATGCTGCCATTTGATGAAGTACCTGGTTGTTTTACTAAATCATCTGACAAGTTTCAGTTTAGCCTATATATCAGAGATCTCTTTAACCACAGAAGTGCAGAAATGAAAAGGATAACTTCTGTTGCACTTGGAGGGGAGCAAAAGCTCTATCAGGTTTCTAGCATATTCGCTGCATTTCCTTCCTCCACCATTCTTTTCTCTTTTTTCCTAAATTCTCTGCTTAAAGTGCACACATTCCACATCTCATCCAGTGGGGAGTCTATCTGCACTCCTTCTATGGCCCCAGTATGGAAAAACTTTTCAACATGTGTCTAGTCCAACTGACATCAGTTGGACAAGTTTCCTACAGGAAATTATCTTTTAAAATTACCAAGGCAGAAAACCATGCACAAAGCTCTCTGCATGAACACTGTAGCACAAGGGGAACACGAGCAAACTGTGTAGAGCCCAGGAATGCTGACTGGCAAAGACAGGAGTCAGAAAACCTACATTCAGCCAAAGCTGCGCTAGTCCACTGCCTTCTCTAGGACCTACAGTGAAAGGCATATGCAAAACAAGACCCAAGGACGCTGACAGAGCTTCTTAGGAGGTGTCCGCATTGGCCAGTTAGAGCCAGAGATTTCAGTTTATGTTTCAAAACAGCCTGTTCAGAGCCGGAAGTTTCAAAGGGTAGCAGGCGGCTGTTAAAAGTAAGTAAAACAAAGACTCAGTGTTATCACTTCTGCCATTTCGCCTGAAGATTTTTTTTTTGCTTTAAAAATTTACTGCCTTAATGGCAATATACTGTGGCAGGTGACTGAATGGGATGCAGGAATTGTGACTGTGAATCTGCTTGACCCTCAACATATTTCTGGTGAGATTTTTCAGGAAAACTTTGCATTTCTTTTCTGCCTGTTATCATTTGTCTCTGTGAATAAAGTACCTGCAGAATAACAACTGCAGAAGCCATTTATCTGTAATGGGGATTTGGGAGGTTTCCAAAGATACTGTGGTGAACCTCCCTCCTGCTGTTCAGGCACACCACCCAGGCTAACACATGTATCTACATTATCAGGAAAACTTGTGCACCAGTGTGTGTTTCTACATCACTAGTGTATTTATTCTTAAAAAAAAAAAAAAAAAAAAAAAGAAAAGAAAAGAAAGAAAAAAAAATTGTTTATTATGCTTACAGTATCATTTATTTCAAATGAAAAACTCTTCAAGATTAGCATGCAAGAACAATCATTTCCAGTGTTAATGCTGAAGAAATTCTGGCAACCACAAACCTGTTTAATTAAAAATGGAAACTTTGTATAGTTTGAGATGCCTTCTTCTCTTTTGCTGTTGAATGACCTACACAAACAAGGGAAATGACTCACTATCTCTGAAACTAATTATACATGAAGAGCTGGCAAATGTGCAAAGTAAACTGAGAATTCATAAATGTATTAATAATACCTTTATTCAGCTATAAGAAGTGTTATCTATAAATTATTCAGGAAGAGTTGTTTCCTGACAAATAAATTGGCCTTTTGTGTTGATAATGCCCTAAGAGTCCCAGCTGACATCAGCTGTATGCAGAAAGAGGAATTATGAGATCTACTGCTCAAAGTTTCACCTGTTACCATTGGTCTACTGAAGAAGGTTGTTCAAAATTATAGGAGTTCTGAAGGTTAAAGGAGGTGTCATAAAATCCCAGAAGCTTGAGTCTGGGCTGTAGATAAGTAGAATTCTTCAAAAAGGCCATACCCAAATCTTGCCTAACACAGAAGTGTTAAATACATTTTTTCAGGTGACTGTCAGGACTTTGAAAAAGCCATCAGCAAATATTCAGCATTTCCTGTAGCAGACATATCTCACTCAGGCTGTGCCAAACTAATTCAAACTCTGCTTAAAATAATACAGAGTATAAAATCTTAATTTTATTTTAAGTTAATATAGTCTTTTACTGCCCTGGCTAAAAGGCCAAATTTGCACTCAGATCAGCAGAAATTCAAGATGTCACTAGCATATTTAGCAATGCAACATAGGCACTTGAGCAGTATGAAGGGCACCGGTAAGCAAAATAAGAGTAAAATATTCAGCAAACTTTGAGATGTTCAGTGCCTTGCCTGCCCTGGAGATGTGATGTCAATGTTCTGCCAAGTCATCTGAAGGTCTCCTGGCTCCCATGTGTGAAAGAGCTTCCATCAATCGCCAGGGAAGCAGGAATCACTGCAATTCACTTTGGGGCTTTAAAGGGGTAGAAAGTGATTAATGTTAGTGTAAGCAAACTCAGACACTGACTGGACACAGCCATCTGCATGCAAGTCGGCAACAGCTGCTGCCACAGCTTCTGGTTCTGTCAGAGCATGCAGAGGAGCCCATGCCAAAATCAGGAGTGCACTCTGAAGTACTTCTGTCCTTTGCTGTTTCTTCACAGTGAAGAAAAAAAAAGTGGAGCTTAGAAGGGAATGTAGGACGCCAACTACTCCTCACTCTCAGTTTGCATGAGCCTTCTTTTTCAAGCTAGGTTAACCTTGCAGAGCTTGAGCCATAGCAGAGGTCCCACAGACTTTGAGGTTCCATAGCTAACTCTTGGAAAGAGTTCTTTCAGACCACTTCCACCTCCCAAACAACTCAAATTACTGATCATGAGCTGGGGAACTTTTTCTTTCTTTCTTTCTTTCTTTCTTTCTTTCTTTCTTTCTTTTCTTTTTTCTTTTTCTTTTTTTTTTGTTAATTCTTCTCTCAAATGAGCTTTAAGTTATAATTCTGAAAACTACATATATCAGGATTTAATAAAGACTCTAGACATCTCTGCTGAGTCTCAGTCACTGTCCTCACTCTGAGGAAAAAGGCAACATCTGATTTTCTTTGGAGTTTCTAAGTGGATTAATGTAAGTAAGTGAATTGCTGAACAGAAAATCTTGCAGCCCAAACTCCACATTCAAAGTACCCCAACAAGTCCTATAGAATCTAGTCTTGATCATATATCTTGATCAAATATAGGGGGAGAGTGGGATTTACTCTTTGCCTCTAGTAAGGCAAAGAAGTAATCTTCCCCCTTTTTTTGTGGCTACAAGAATCTTTTTGGTTTTCTTAGAGATTTTCCAAAAGAAGCATATTCTCCCCCACCTCCTTGCCTCTCTGCTGATAAAGCCTTTGGCACATACCTGCACAGCAGATGCATGTTTGCAATGAGGAGGAATTTTGTATAAACTCTTTACTTTCTTCACTAGGAGGTAGGGGGTTGCAGCCCTGGCATAGGTACCCTGCATGACCATGCAGTATCCACTCAGGAGGAGTCCAAGACATGGCCAGACAAAGCACCAGCTGATGTGATGTAGTGGCATAACCTATTTTTTGAGTGGGAGGTTAGACTAGAGACTTCCAGAGATATCTTCAAAAAAATCTCACCGATTTTATGGTTTTGTAATATTAGCATCATCAAGCTCCTGAGCTGTCATTTACATTTATTACAGGTGCCCACCATAATATAATGAAAGCCCTATGCAACACTAATACTTAGATATTGGTAGAATAGAATTGGTAGTCTAAAGACAGCAAAAAAAGATATTAAACTGAACAAACTCCTCCCTTCTTTCCAACCCCTGACTTTTATTAAAAGGATGTTTCCCTGAAAAAGAAAAATCTAGAAGCAAGCCTGGGCCAAATTCTTCACAGCCTCTTTCGTGCTCTAGCTTCTCAAACAACTTTGAGAGGAAAAACAGTGAATTAGAAAAGCTTTGTCACTTCTCACAAGTTCTTCTCATCACTTACCCTAAGCAGTGCTCCTGCACATACCTGCAATGCCTTTTCCACTCATTTAAGGTAGAGTTACTAAATATTTTAGATTACTATGTGACACAAAATGAGGCAGCAAATCATGATTCTGACAGGTGAGCAGGAGTACTCTATCCTCACAAGTTTCTCTGTTGTTTTCAGAATATTTGTGGTTGAGTGGACCTCGTGATTAGCTCCCCGAGGCAATGTGAGGAGGCTAGTGTGCTCTCAAACATGAAGGATAATCTAACTCTTTTCAACAGCATTTCCATTTGTTAATTCTTCTGTGCAGTTTTTAAAACAAAGCTATTTTCAGAAAGCTTTTCTTTTGCTTTCTTTGATCATAATTTTAAACAAAATGCTGTCTTGCCTCATGAGTGAACTGTCTTCCAGAAACAATATTTTCAAAAGGGTAAACCCAAAATAGGCATTTACTTCATATTTAGACATTGAAATGAATTGTCGTGGTTTCTGAAGAGCTCACAGAAGCTTAACTCATAAGACAACAGAAATACGTAGAATAGAGCTGTTTATTTACATGCTCCATTTTGAAAACTAAGGTTCTTAAATTTTTGGCATGTGTTTTGGCATTTCAGATTTATTTTCATTTAAACATAGAGATATTGCATGCTGGCTAATGGGAAGTGGTCCAAAGTAACTTTTCCTGGTGTACAACATTATGACACATTTTATCAGTCATGCTTTTTCTTTGTTGAAAGCTACCCACAATTAGATCTAAAATACCAATATTAATCCATAAAGCTCTTGGCAGATATATAAAAATACCAGAAAACATTATCCCATATTAGTGTGAACCCAGTTTTGCTGTCCATAATGGAAGCTCTGGATCATGTAAACATTCCCTGACTTGAGAGAAAGCTGCATGTGCAGCTGACCTAATGGAGAGTATCAAAGAGTTAAAACTGACTTCTGCATGTGCTCAGGCCATTAGGTCATACATACTATCTGACAAGTTGATAATTTAAGCCTCTTGTTTTGTTCTCCTCCCCATTTTTTTCTCTTTAAGCAGACATCCTTAAATCTAGAATCTAGACTTATCCATCTGGAAAGAGCTTCACTGATTCCAATGAGATTCCAGAAAGGTTGAGAGGGTTTGCATTTGCATTCAGCTATTAGATTGTGTTCTCTGCTAGGCTTAAAATTACCTGATTTACACACAGTAATTTTCTTGAGGAATATGATTTTATTTGGCATTAAATGGCATTAAAGTCTTGCAGACTCTTGAAGAGGCAGAATACTAATTCAGCAAAGCATTTAAGTATAGTCCAAGAGCTGTGGCAGATTTGGGGAACACTTACCGCAGTGCTTATCCCACCGCTCTCTCTGTGGTTACAGTCCCCATGTAAAGCTGGCAATATGGTAACACAGATGCTCCCATTCACATCTTAATAAGTGAGCTAAAAGCCATATTCAGAAGTGATTTAAGTCTATACTCTAGCTCTTTCTGGGCAGCTGGGATACAAGAACACCTTCTCTCCTGATGCATCTCTGAGGACAGTACCCCCCAGCAGAAGGACAGAGCAGGCTGCTACAGGCAGTAACCATCTAAGCAAGCTCCTCCACATTCACTTTAGCAGTCAGTGGTGATGCTAACTCTGCTGACTTTACTGAAACAAGTCTTGTACCAAACACGAGGGTCCTGATTGCTGAACTACATCAAAACAGTGAAACACAGACCTTAAGGAACAATGTGGTACAATCAGCATTTGCTAGGTTTGTCCAAAAGCTTTATCAAAGCAACAAACTTGCTGGGTTTGGAGGAGATGAAAAGAAAACACCATGGCTTATTATTTCTAAGAGGTGGACCTGCACCTTACATAGCAGTAGCGGATCCAAGTGAGAATACACTATCTAACCTCACAGCTGCAGCATTTAATAAATCCATACATGCTAACATCCCTGACTGTCATGTCAGGTCAGGATCTGCCTTTGCTGTTAAGACTGCAGCCCTAACTCTTTGCTATCTGGAAATAACTTTGGATCAAAAATATTTGGAAACTTAAAAACACAATCAGCAATCATGCTAAAAATAAAAAGCATAACCAAAGGAGAAGGAAAAAGAAATAAGAAATAAGAATTCTCCTTCTCTGATACAAAGAAACCTCTCTAGAAGTATTTTTCTCATTGAAGAAAGTGGAAAGGGATTAGTGGCAAAGAAGGAGGCTGATAGTGAGTTAATATAGACCTACGTCACAGCATGTTGCTTCGTATCCCCTCCTCCTCCTTCCACTAACCTAACCTGCTGTTAATCCTTCCATTTTTAGCACAATGCAAACCCTTCTCTGTTCACTAATCCATCAACACATCAACAGCATCAGCTGATGTGTGGCCCCTTTCTCCTGCAACTGCAAAGTGCAGTAGTGTCTGCCAGCATTCCTGATCCTCTATCCATCCTAATCCTGCCCAAAATTCACATAGTTATGGAAAGTTTGCGTGACAAGCAGAATACCGTCCTTTGAATGGTGCCTCATGAGAACTTAGGCAGCTTGAGTTTTAGTTTTTCTTTAAAAGTTTGTTTTAGTTTGTTTTCTTTAAAAGGCAGTTTAGTTAAACTACTAACACTATCATTAATTTCACTAGTAGTGGAAAGAACTTCCATTTGAGTTCCTAGGGAGGTCTTTACTTTGTGATCCAACATGGGTTGGATGTTATAAAGCTGTTTGAACTGGTGCCAAATTCAATAAAGGGACCTACAACAATGGAAAACAAAGTTATTTAACTCTACAGTTACCTAAACTTCCATTATAAAAAGAACAGGGATACACCCTAGAATTAAACCCACAATTGTGGCATTTGAAACAAATCTGAATTTCATCCAGAATTTGTTATAATCAATGGTAACACGCAAAGCATGAAAAGCTGTACAGTCCAGCAAAAATCAGTCATTCTTTGGTCTTCGTTCATCTTAAAGCTCTTTTGCACTATTTTGTTGATGGAAGGAAGCTTGAATGCTGATGTAAGTTGTGCAAGGACACCTTAATGAAGCTGAGGAAGGCACACTTAAAATGTAAACTGCATACAACAGTATAATATAAAAGGGCAGATTCTTAATCTCTTTAGAAAACACCCTGCAGCTGGTATAAGGAGATTTGTATACACAGCTTCACATTCATTTGTTCAGTCTTGAGAAGTTGTGGGACATATTGGACTACCTGTTATACATGGCGTAATGCACAGCATATAATTCACTCATACAACAATTTAAAAGCATTTGAATCTTGAAATCTTCTGTGATATCAATAACATGTAAGAGGTATTTAACCTTTACAAAGAATGAGATGCACACTCACAATTAAATTTACCTTGGTTCAGAGATGATGGCCAGTGTCCTACATCCAGAATATGGATTACTTCCACCTCATCCACATTTTTTTCCCCAGAGAAGGTGAGCTGTTCTTGCAGCAGCAACAGTCTCCTAATGTGCTTGCACATTAGCTGGACTAACAGATGCTGCTGCTGCTATATGGGTGCAAGGGCATAGGCTGGAGGCAAGTCTCTGCACACATACAAGGGAAGATGAAGCAATTAGAAGCTGCTTCTGCATCAATCTAAACCCTAGAGCAAATGGTCTCAAAATTGGGACTTGATGTTTGCTACTGATGAGTGTCATCAACCTACAGAGGGTTATTCAGTTTGCTTTATGCCATAGTGCATACCAAAGCCTTTATCTTTTTCTTTTTCTTTTTTCTTTCTTTTTTTTTTTTTTTAATAAAAGAAAGCAAGAAAGCAAGTGTGCAAATATCTGATATGGATTATATCAGGTGGAACACAGTGACTTGAACCAAACTATTTCAGGATGCAACTTAATAATAGAATTGACTTCTGTAGTTGGTCATAGTTGCCACAAACCTCACCCATCTGTAGAGCAAGAGTCACACCTGCTACTTTAGTTCAGCTTTGTTTGGTAAGCCAAATGAGAGAGGAGTGGAGAGGATGTAGTCATAAAAATCCTGGCTTTGGAAGAAACAGGAAACTAGATTACAGTATTTGAGGAACTTCCCAAAATGTCGTTTTCTCAAGGTGAAAGACTCAGCTATCGGCAATACAGAGTGCTGCCTCATTATCTTATTAAAGAAACAAGAAAAGAAAAAGAAAAAGAAAAAGCCTTCTACTACAATCTCACCTTCATAGTCCAACTGGAAGTTTACTGTGTTAGGAACTAAAAAAAAAAGAAAAAAAAAAGTCATTGAGAAATCCCCATAAAAGGTCATAAGCCACAATAATAATCTCGTGGGTGATGTAGTGCAATGAAAACGTGGAATCACGTGGAATCATATACACAAGCACAGTACTATCCACAGAGGAGCTGGTACAGCAGAGCTTGTTCTGATCCTCTCAGGCTGTATGTAACCTGCACACTATCTTCTTGTCACCCTCAACTGGATATTTGGCAGAAAATGCCATGCCAGCCCTCTGGTCTGCACAGCCAGGGAGGTTTCCCGTGGAGGAAGATCCTGAGGGAGAGGGACAGTGCCCACCAGTCCTCACCTGACCCTGCAGTGAGAGATGCCCAGCACCTGTTCCTGGGCTCAGGCGTACAGAAGTATGCCCTATTCTCCTGTTTCAGTTCTTGTAATCATTACATCTCACAGGATATGGATCAGAATAAAATTTTACATTTGTTAAAAGTCTTTTCAGGGACTTTTGCATAGAGCCTGGTACCTACAAGCCAAACAGAGAGGATTCCTCACAATCCCTTGAGAAGATGCCCATCCACTGCTTGCCCAAAAAAGCTTGCTGGCTGGAGGGGGTCAACAGTGCCCCAAGGACTGTATTTGCTCCATGGGGAAGTGAAGGCAGCCCTTGGCAGAGATGCGCACTAAATTCCAAAGAACTTTCTCCACTTGCCTTTTAAAAAAGCTTCACTACTCTTTAAAAAAGGAAAAAAAAAACAGTTTTCTCTTGACAATTCTGCACATCTGCCTAGTGACATAAGAAGTCTCGTCTGCTCATGTACCGCTGTACCTACCTGAACACTGCATTTGAAAAGCCTACTGTGCTACTGGCAAATGTACAACGGAGGCTTTTCCTCAGAAAACAAAGACAAGAAAAGTCTGCCTATTCTAGCAAACAATGAAGATGAAATTTCCATTGGTTTATGACCTACAGCTGATCAGCATTTTGTTAAAGGAATCAGAAATATTTAACATATAAGCTTCATTTAATGAAGAAACAAAAGCAAGATTAAAAATGAAATTAAATACAGTGACAAAAAAGCACTGAGGTTGGGCTATGATACAAAAATATAAACAATATGAATCTTAACAATACACTGTTTCATATTTCCCTTTCGGAAAGATTTTTTTTTTCTTTTTAATTATTTTTGTTAGGAACATATTGTCTTAGTAAATAACATTTGTTTCTTTCCTCTTTCCCCTACTCTCTCCCACCCAGATATATGCTTATAAAGTGAAAGTGATTACAACAAATCCAGTGTCCAGAAACTTGGTGAGATGTTACAGTGAATACAGACCACCCACTGGCTTCATCTGCTTTGTTTTCCTAATCCCAAATTTCTGCAGATTTTCCGCTGCCCTTGATAATGAAAAACATAAGCTTTTTTTTTTTTTTTTTTTTTTTTTTTAATACAAATGCAGGAGCAGGTCAAGGAGAATTTGTTAGATGCCAAAAAATCTGAGATATCATGCTACACATATTTTGCCTTTCCCCTCAGTTGGTCTGTCATTAGTCAGAGCATCCTTTTTATGAGCCCTCAATGTAGCTTAACAAAAAGTCAAACTAGTTTCCTTGTTAGTTTGTCCTCTCAAGACTGTGAGATAAACATTGCTGTATTTTGCCTTACTCACATGGAAATTATCTATATTAAAATCAACTACAAAGGTAGCATAGAAATGAAATTAATCACAATTGTTTTGTCATGGTTCTATCTGTCAAAGACATTATAGAGCTTTCTCCCCAGGGTCCACAAATTCTCTAAAATTTCCTAGTTTGGAACAAAAGATTGCAAAGCATATTTTGGCTTGGGTGCTATCAGACAGAGCTGTGCTCTTGAAGAGCGAAACAAGCTAGAACATATTGGTGACAGGAACAAGAAAGACACTTTATGTCTCTCTTGAAAAACTCTGCAGTTACTACATTAGCTTCACCGTTCACTTTCAAAGGTGCCTTCTTCCGTCTGAGAGGACTATGAACAGGGTGGCTGCTCCTGTCAGACGTTTTTTTTTTTATCACAATAGATTAACTGTTAGCTCAAATCGCAAAAGCACATAGTCCTTTTATTTTAACTGCAGAATGGGAATGTTACTGATAAATGCTAAAATCTACCATAAGCAGGAGTCATGTGTTACATTTATACCTATTTTTTTTTGTCAGTACGACTTCAGAAAAACAAATACAAATAGGAATCAACTCATTCTTCACCAAATTAAATCAATTTGGAATTGCTAAGCGTTATACAGTGACAGTCCATACAGCAAATGGCAAAGCACAACTTCGACAGAAGCCATAAAAAGTTGTTTTAAGAAGGTTAGTCACAAACACAAACTGAAATCTATCCACAACCATAGAACAGGCTATTATGCAGAACATCAGTAAGTTCTGAGCAAGGGCTCAGTTCAGATTTTTTATTTTATGCTTCACTTGAGACACTCCACTGGCACATCTTATCTCACCAATAGATACCCCAAGATAAAGCTTAGTCCCTAGTTAAAAAATAACAGGTTAAGTACTAGGAATCTAGCCTGTAAATATGTTTGTTGAGCTTTATTTGAATGGTGTGGAAATCTTTATACAACAGAATCTGTCTGTAAAAGATACTACGAACTTCAATTTTAAACCAGTTGCTCCCTGGCCTGCACCAACTTATTATTACTGAGTTGCCTACTGCAACCCTGAAGCTTTCATTGAAAGAAAGTTGATTTTTTAATGTGAAAATGCATGTTAAATATCTGAAAAAAACAGAGAACACAACCTCAGTACAAAATTACAGAGGCAGACACACTCAATATTCCATCAGTGGGCCCAATATTACTGCAATTTAGTTTAAGGATCAAAGATGTAGACTGTGATTTTTCATTCTTCCAACAACACTATTTTACATGAAACAAAGTTTCTCATTATTCTTCCTGATGAGTTCCCCCAAAGTTTAATTTAGGCAACATTTATCTTAACAACAGTCAATGGCAGCAGATAGGAAATCTGGTGACAAGTTTCACCAAAATACCAAAATCCACTAAAAGGATATATGGATATACACTGAGGTTTATTCCGGTAAAATGGGGCACGTTCTTGAGGCAATACAGACTGTCTCAAATATCCAATAAATTATGAGTTAGCAAAATAGTTAGAAAAATACTGATCAAAGGTAAACAAGCCCTTGAAGATAAACACCAAATCATAATCTAGTAACATATGAGAAATGAATATTCTAGACTCCTGGCAACAAGACATTCTTCCATTGTACGTAATAGCTCATTTAACACTACTAACTTCCTGAAAAGAGATTTACCCTAATTTCTTCTTTCCCTCTCAGTAATGCACACATCCACATTGTGGTGGATGCAGCTTGGTCCACTCAGGCAGCTAATGGTAGAACTCTAAAACTCAAAAGTTTACGGTGTTATCAACTCATGCTCACAGTCTGGCGACACTCTTGACAGGGCTGTCATCAGCAGTACAACAATTCTAGAGGATCTAGGAAGTGGGAGCAGGGATTCCAGAGCCTCATCTAACTACAAATGTGAAATATGAAAATCTAAATTAGTTTTCTGGCATCTCCTCGGTAAACCCTGGCCCCATTTCTGACAAAATATACTGCTCTCCTCTGCAATCCAAAACAGTTCTTCATCAGACATATTTCCTCTGCAATTCCTCACAGCACTATGAACATAGTCAAATTTAACAACCATGCCAAATTACTTGAGGCAGAAATAAATTCATAAAAAATGTTAGGCTGTGTCTCCTGGAATTTTCAGAGAGAGACTTACGCTAGCCCTGTCTCACCAATCCTGCTCCCTCCTTCCCTTCCCATAAACCAGAAACCAGATCAAAAAGGAGAAAAATATTTCCAGGGTCCAACTTGAGCTTCTGCAGCTTGGGCCTGATATGCCTCCGTCCTAGTCAGCCTCGAATCGCATTCATTGTTCACATCCATATCGGGGATGTGTTACAATGCCTGGAGCACTATCCTTCAGTGAAGGTTGCAAACCAAAGCTGCTGTGGAATTTTAACAGCTGTCCAGAGGATAGATAAAAATGGGATGTCATTTATCCTCTGTGACAGGGTCTGAGGTCTCACCTATGTAGTTAGAGGCCAAAATTAGTTTCCGGGTGATGGCTGCTTAGCGATTCATGTGGAAGTAGCTCTGGTCTTGGCCAAAAAAAAGGGTGTACAAGTGTTTGCATGACAATAAGGCACTAATAAGCACTGCCATTGGGTAGCTCAATGCAGACTGCAGCCTCATCTGGATTGCACAGTGAAGGATCCCATCCCATCTCAGCACTAATGATATGACGGAACTTTTGCTCCGATTAGATGATTAAGTCAGAATTGGTTGCTTTGTCACATACAAAAATAGCAGGGAATTAAGAGAGCTTTACCTCAGGATCAGCCAGTGTGTGCTCCACTACAGGGGAAGTAAGAGATGTCCCAGAGATGAAGAGTCTCTGCTCCCTAGGCCCCTGTCCAGATCAATCTTGAATGAGGTCCTTCCTGGTGCATCTTACATCACAAAATGCATTATTTTCATTCTGAAATATGGGAGCAAATAGATAACAAGCAGCTTGTGGGTGTAGCGGTAGGTGCCCAGCAAAGGTGTAAGATTTGGTGCCACTTGCAAAATGTACACACTGAAGTGATGTTCCTTTCTTGCTTACCACAGACAGAAGAAAGGTTGGATTTATTTTTCACTACACTAGAATAGCTTAAGTGAAAGTTTCTCCCCTTTGACAACACACCATTTCTTTCATAAACAAGTACAATGTTTCTTGTGCTGAATGTATATGAATGCATTAGAGAAAAAGCACTGCTTCTGTTATGCATTAAGCTTTATCTTAATTTAAAAAAATTACTCACTCATTTAATTTCCAAAGAAATCAAGTTTTGTTTTTTTTTTCTCCTCCAGCCATTTCAAAACAATGAAGTTCATAGGTGCACAAGAGGACCCATAGTAGTAATGATGATGTTATTGTGAATGATCAGGAGAGAGAGAGAAAAAAAAACCAAATAGAAAAAAGAGAAGAAAAAAAGAAACTGAGAATTTCCCAGTGTTTGGAGAAAGTGCAAATCTGGAGCAACAACACAGATGACAGTAGATAAAGTGCAAGTCTATACTGAGGCAGTGGGGAATTGCAGCTGTTACAATGTCATGGGATGTGCGATGATGGTTTTGGCAGTGGGTAAAGGGGACGCTAAAGTTTCCTGCCCCAAGAGAAGGCTATACACTACACCTTGCTCCAGAAGACTCACGTCTGTTTCATTTCAGTAGAAGCCTTGACTTTCTTCAGTCTTCTTTTTCTTTCCTTTTATTTTATTTTTAATTTCTTAAGATTTTACTTGGCAAAGTGGAAAAGATTTGAAACATTTCTCAGTGGGGTAACTTTAAGCCAGGCAGTGAAATTTGATATGTTTTTATCTTCAAGACTTGTGTTGACATCACAAACTGGGAAAGTATTCTTTGGAGCAAATGATCAGAGGGAGCTCGAGTTTGGATTACATACAGTAGATTATTTTTTCCCCTAAAATATTATTGCTTTTACTGCAGAGCTAAGGAATTAGAAGAATTCAAGGAGATGAGGAGATGCATCTCCGAATAGTGGCAGCAGTGTCTGATGGTCTGCATTGCAAACCAGTCTAAAAGAAGACAGAATTATCAAGAAAGCCAGAGGAAAAGAGCTAGAACAGGAAATGTGCAAGCTGCAAATAAAATATAAGTACCTGGATGAAATAAGAGGGATGAGATCTTGCAAGGGTTAACACATCTCAAGCTAAACTAGTCCTTCCCTATGATTATATAGAGGAATATACCAAACCAGGAGAACATCCCTACTTGCAGAAGTGTTCATATGGTTATAGCATTACTGTTGATAATGGCACCAACCCCAGTACTGCGAAGGCAGGGACTGTCATGCTCTCACTCTCCTGAGTGAGAGAAGAGGTAGAGAAAGTAGAAGATAGCTCCTTACTCACACCCTGACCCTGGCTGCAGTCAGATGGACAGAAACTCCTCCAGAGGGAAGACAGAGAAAAGACAAATTATGATCCATCTTCCCTCTCTTCCCTACCACAGAGCAGCTCTGGAGGCACAAAGTAGGGAACAGAAAACTGAAGTCATTTGCTCCCCATCTACAGTAAAAGGGGGAACCCCAGTGGAATATGTTTCTGAGTCATGAGCTAGGCTCTACTCAGGTGGAGAACTGTATTACTCAAGGGAGATGGCTGGTGGGATATAGATTTCAGTTGCTGCAGAAGGGTAGAGTCCCTTAACTGCTCTTTCTGTTCCTCCATAGCTTCAATAGCACAAAAATATCACAATCATTGCAATCTTCTTGCCCTTTAAAAGGTGGTGTGTGAAGGAAGCTGCCAACACTTCTGCTCCAGTAACCAACTTGTGGCAAACCAGCCTAACTAAACTCCCTGGCACGCCTTTTGCTGTTGTCTGTCAGGCTGCTGCATGCAGCTCTGGAGAGTCCTGGGCCCCACTAGCATCAGGCAGCAGAGAGAGAGGAGCTGCAGGCAGTCGCCTCTGCCCCAGAACAGTGTTACTAGAGCACAGCCCACAGGCTGCTGCCTCAGAGATGATGCTCCCCACTCATGGCACCTGGCACTGTGGTGCTGGGGAGATGAGGCAGCGCAGAACTGAGATTCAGTGGTGGGGCCATGGCCCGGTGCTGAAGCTCTGGGGCACAGCCTTTTAAGTTCAGGCTCTGGGACTCCAGCTACTAGGTTAGGCTGCAGGGTGTCCCAAGCCCATCAGCTTTTAAGATTTGTCCTAAGTGGACCCCTTGGAAAGCTGAGGAGCCTGCTGTACACTGCAAGCAAGTGACAGAACACTGGAGAGTCCATCTCTGGTCTTACGAAATTAGATAAGGGCTCCAGTGCTGGCTCCAACAGGAGCAGGATGGGATCCTCAATGTCAGAGGAAACAAGACAAAAGGCAAACAAGCCTCGCAATCTTAAATAAAACAGTATGTATCAGAGACTACATTTCCAAACAAAGGGCAGTGAAATCAAGAGTTTGAAATGCTAACTGTTGATTTCGATATGGAACTTTGTAGCAGCACACTTTGACACATTAGCTTTTAATGAGGTTATCGATGTTCAAATCCTTTTAAACAGGCTGGAGCAAGTTGGTACATGCCAACATGCCATGCTTGTTCTCAAAAAAGATTAGACACTTCTAGCTTAAAAAGGAAAAATAAATAAAAATAGAACCAAAAAAAGACACTTCACAGCAGGAATAACTCTCTTATTTTCACATTATTTACCATCAAATTAAAAACACACAGAAGTTACATTTCCTGGAAGTTCTTAGAGCATCAAAAACATACTGCAGCCTGAAATACACCTTCTGCTATCTGGGCAATTGCATTCTGCTGATTCGCAGAAACAGATGTCCTCATTGTCTTGCCAGGCTGGAAAAGCCTGGAAGTCAGTAGATGCTAGGGAAAACCAAAACTAAATTTTATAGGCCTGATTCTCATTTATAAGCATGCCACTTAATGCCTCTCTAGGAAGATCTCAAATATGTTAGAAAAAGCTCAAATTGTACTCATCATTTTTACAGAGTAAAATCTATTTACCTTATCAGAGTGGGACAGGGCAGGCCTTTGCCCTTTAAATGTTTAGACTCACCTGAATGTTCTATTGTTGTTATATCTTTCACTAATACAATCAAGTGAAAATCACCTCAGGAAGATGCAATTTTCTGACAACACATGTATTCAAACTTTAACAAAGGGCAAAAAAGCCATATCTAATCACGGGTAATTGAAGACTTCTGACCACTCAGATGAAATTCTGGGCAGGTATTCCATCCCATTATGGATGTTGTCAGTGCTGGCAAGACAAAGAAGGCAAAAATAAACCAACAAAACTCTCTAAAGCCAGTAGCACCAACTGAGAACAGATTTCTTCTATTATAGGAATCAAATATTATTCACTGAAGATGACCATTCACCTTTTCATGTGTGCACATAGGATCAAATGGGGGTAGCAGAGGCTGAAAAGCACCAGCTAATGTTAACACTGTATATTTTATGACCTTTGATGTGTTTACAGGATACAGAAACTAACAACTGGAAGATATTCACATCTCTTAGCATTGAGGGGAAGGGAGCTAGGAAGGGGGTTATGAACAGTGCTCTGTTGATGTAGCACAGCCAGAGGCAGGATCCAGCACTGGGGGATCGCAGACTCCCCACACTGTCGACACTAAGCTCTAGTCAATGTAAGAGCAGACAAAAATTATAAAATACGCACCAGCATGTGACAATGAATGGAAAAGCAACTTTACCTTTATAAAAAAGACAAAGTGATTTTTAGCCTTCTTTTGAAATTTGTACACTGCTTTGGAGCCCACACAATTCCATTGTTTCATAATCTAGACAACTTCTAAATATATATATAAAAACAATATATAGAAAAACATTCCTGTTGCAGCAACCCTGTTTCATACTTGTTCCTTATTTCCTATATATCAAATGCTCCTAAAGAGGAATCTTTCCTTTTCCTCTGCCACAGAGGTTCCTCATCATTTAATTTGCCACCAGCCACATGCAAGTGCTAACTGAATGATAGAAATGGTGCTTTTGCAAGCTTTTTGGCCACAGGTGCCATAATTGGATGTTTACTCTGATACAGACTGTTTTTATTGAATAATATTCTCATGAAGAGCCCCTATAAAGATGAAAGGGTAGGATTTATACTTGTTTATCAGTTATATATAATTCCAACTATCTCAAAGTTAGGTATATGGCTTGAGCTTCCTCCTATTACATACAGTGATCACAAACAGGTCACTTCAGTTCTGCCTTCTTTTCTGTCTTAGCTACATAGACTGGAAGAGCAGGGTTTGGTTTGGTTTTATTTTGTTTTTTTCTTCCTTGCAAGCTGCACAGCAGATTTCTCAGCTGCATTCCAGCTGAACAAGATACCTTCATAGGTAGATAATATCATTGCATTGTGTTGTTGCTGCTATGCACAAAATTGTCTTTTTTTCCACATGCTGCAATGGTCCGGTCAAAAGCATGAACTGAATCTTTTTCAGAACCCAGAAAATCATCTGTCCATCAACTCAGAAGCACTTTTTCATTAGGGTTTTTCTGGCTCAGTCCACTGTGTACAGGAAAGCAAATAGCTTATGGACCTCAAAACTAAAAATTAACTAATAAAAAATCAGCATCTCAATCTTCATTGTATGAATTAGTACAGTGATTGAAGGGTCAAAAGAGAAAGGACAATAAGTCAAATCCACCGCTGATTTATCTTCCAGGAAAATGTCACTCATCAGTTATGCCCCTTTAAAACAATTGCAGCTTGCTGGTGCCATGAGCCCGCAGTCTCTAGCAGCGGAGGCACAGATCCAGACCTCTGGTTTCCTGCGACTGCACAGCGGCGGCATTCATTATGCCCAGGCCTTCCACAGAACAAGAGGAGCCTCTGTTTTGACTGATCTCTTTTCTCAGGAACCTTCTGCTGTTTTCCAGAAAACTCCACGAACCCTTTTCTCTCCCAAGTTCCTCCCCATTTTGTAAACCCCCGTAATTGTAAGAGCTGTATATAAGAACCTACAGAAATTATGTAAGCTCTAGAAAATTACCTACCTGCTCCAAATCTGCTCAATAGATATGTATGCATTGATAGGAATTTTTAAGCCAGAAACTGCAGACAAACAGCAGATTATTGATAACTATGAATAAATTGCATTGATAGAGTTGTGTTGAAGAAACTGTTGTAGCCTTTGACTCCTTTCCTTATGCACCATTCCACACACTGAATTAAAAAAAGTCTCACTGTACATTATGCTGCTTCCCTCCTACTTTACCCCCTTTAATACACATTAATAGGTATCCATTGTAGCAGGAACATAGGTAAGTTTTTTCCACTCTGTAACTCCTGTAACCCCAGAATTAATATGTTCCAGATTCTGAAAAGAGCATAATTCATTCTGTGAACATCACAGCTTTCAAATATATTCAGCATTCAAATGAACAACTCTTTTGCATTGTTTCAGACTATACCAGTACTGGAAGAAAGAAAGTTGGGGGAAAAAAGAGCAGGTATTAGGAAGAGTTTGACCTAGAGAAGGTGAATTTTTAGATTTTTTTTCCCCAAACTTGAATCTTCCCAGGGCCACATTCGTAATGTGCATGCTCTGAACAGATTAGCAAGCTGGTTGGAAGGGAGCAGGGATGTAAACATCCTACAAATGCTCAAACGCTTTCTCGGGATACTTGCAATTCACTCAAAGAAACGGTTAGTGCAGATCACATTGTACACCCAGATCACATTGTATACATCATTAACCTTCTTCATATGTTTTTCATCCACACAACTGGTCACTGCAGTCACACACCACACACACACTGCTTTCTCTCATCTGCTGCGTAAAGTAGAACGAGACTCCAGCTAAATAACAGCTCTCTAGACTTCCCCCACGGGTCGGTAATGAGCAGTTAGACCATTTCTCAGCTGCATGGTCAGCTTGAGTCATGGTGACACTTCTTTTCTTTCCTCTCAGCAAGTGTTGTTGAGAAGGAGCCTTCCTTGAACTAGGGGCCGGAGTTACTACTCTGGCTGCTCACTGTTAAAGCTAGCTCTGAGGAGAGGCCCAGACTGGCCTGTCAAGCTGTTTAAAGCACAAGCAGTTCGCATGGCAAAGACTGCTCTAGGCGAGATTCTGGATCCATTGCCTGAACATATAAAACATTAACAGCCAGGGTTCCCAACATTAGTATAACAATATCTCAACTCTCAACAGTTTGATGTTTCACACAGACCATGAGCCAGCAATCTTTTCCATCTTGGGATCTAACTCCTACATGCTTTGTTTTTAGCAACATAGTAGCCTGCCAGATCCGTGGTTTTATCATTCTTGGAAAATGAATGAAGTAAATGATGGGCCTGCACGGTGGAGGCTGCTTGCTATGAGAGGCAGAAATGGACAAAAGGCTCCAAGACGTAAAGAGCAGCCAGACTGACAAAGATAGCTCACATTTCACTGTTATTTAAATATTAGTAAATTCAACCCAAAGAACAAGGGAAATCTGGATGAAATCTAGCAGATTCTTTGGCCTGACTGAACAGTGCTCTACTGGAAGCTGAGCGAGGGCAGAAATGTGGCTGTCAGCCACACTTATATCCTCTCTATCCTTGGGATGACCCAGCACCACTGTACAATGTGGTGCACATTTAAGCAGCTAGAAGGCATGTTTTCAAAGGGGGCATGGAGCGCTTCTATCATGACACTATGCACAATCTGACTCTGCTAGCTTTAACCAGATCTAGCAAGGGAGGGTTACTTCTAAAGTTTTGTCTTTGCAAAAAAAAAATATATATATATATATATAAAATAATAAGCTGAGGCCCCCTTTCACACTGGAAAAGAGCGTCATAGCATAGTTGAGGAAGCACAGAGATTAGCACAAGATAACTACCCATATTTTTATTCAGCATTTCAGAAGTTTTGTGGTTTGTGCTGTTGCTATAGCTCCGGTGCTGCTAGCTTAAAGCTATCCTATGCATGTCTGCATGAACCACAGTCTCACCTTCAACTCTAATACAGATATATTCAGGGATCAGTAGAGCAATTTTTCAAACACAGGAAGACAAAGTAAGCAGAATTCTAAGTTTGTGGAGTGTGTCTTTTGCCTAGCTCCCAATATATCCCATGGCTCAGCTCTAATACCAGCACCTATTCCCCAGACTGTCTACCACAAACATATCTACAAACAGCAAAGGACTTGAAAACCCCTTGGGTTGCTTGGGCAATGGAAGTCACAGTCCTGCAGGGCCAACTCAGCTTTAAACCTACCTTTGTTATGATCACACAAAACATGCCTTAGATGTAGCGCAAGAGGCAGAGAATGAAAAAAGTCAGAGCCTCTGGCAGCTAGCTGCTGCTCAACTTTTTTTTTTTTTTTTTTTTTTTTTTTTTTTAATCCATAGAGAATGGATCTCTGGGATCTCTAAGTCCAGCTTCAATCTCAAAGTAAGTTTACTATCAATGTTAGATAAAGCCCCAAAGTTTTCATAATATGAGTAGGTATTTTATAATCTCCCAAGAAACAATGTGTGGCTGCTGAGCCCTGTAATACCATCTGCCAGTAGGAAAACAAGCTTGTTTCCTTGGTCTTTGTAACCAACATTCAAGTAGTTGAAACTTGCTATTAGATTGCCCCTTAGACTCCTCTTCATCAAATGAGTGTAGCTCCTTCCATTTTTTTCCGCACAGATCACATGCTCTGGGCTCCTGCCCATCTTGGTAGCTCTCCACTGGATACTTTCTAATGTCTTCCCATCCTTCTGAACTGGGAATGGGGGGTTGAGGGGTGTTCCTAAAACTGGGCACAATATTTGAGGCATAGCCACACCAGAGCTGAGCATAGAAGATTAATAACTTCTTTCAGTCTGCTAGTCACACTCATCCTACACTAATATTAATACTAACACAGAATTAGCAAACTCAGTACATGATTTGACTAATTTACAATAATACCACCCTGCTGGCTCATGTTTATCTCAGTGTCCATAGTAACCTCCAGGTCCTCCTCAGCAGGGCTGCCACTCAACTACTCAGCTTCCAGCCTATACTGATGCATGGGGTTATCCCACCCCAGATCTGCAACTTTGCTCTTCTCCTTTTTGTTCCTCATGAGGTTTTTGTTGGTGCATTTCCTAAATTTCTCAAAGTCCCTCAGGACTGAAGCTCCACTATTTAGCTTGTCAGTCACTCTCTCTAGCTTAATAACACCTGAAAATTTGTTGAAGGTACACTGAATCATTCAGTTAATTGATGGAGATACTGTTCAATATCAGCTTCAGTATCAGCCTCTGAGGTACTTTGCTTGTCTCAAGACACTAAATAGTGCTTGAGCCATTGATTACTATCCTCTGAACCCTGTGGTCCAACTAATTTTCAACCTATCTGATAGTCTATGCTTCCTTACCTTCCAAGTGAAAATTCTGTGTGAAATGGCATTAAAAGCATCACTAAAGTTGAGGTATATTACATCCACTTTCCCTTCACCCACACAGCCAGTCATTTCATTGCAGAAGGTGATCAGATTGGTCAAGTATGATTTGCCCATGGTAAATTGAAACCTGTTGACAGCTCACAGACAGACAGCTCCTGTCATTCATGTGTTTGGAAACAAATTCCAAGAGGACCCTGAGGTGAGGCCAGCTATTTTACTGTTCACCAGATCCTCCTAGAGGCTGAAACAGATTGAAGCAAAAAAAAAAAAAAAAAAAAAAAAGAGTACATCAGTTTCTTCTGCATCATCTGTTACCAGGTTGTCTTCTTCTCATTCATCAACAGAGCCACATTTTCTCTCAATTTTCTTTTACAAAAATCCTTGTAGAATCCTTCTTATCACCCTTACTGTTTCTCACTAGTTTTTATCTCCATCTGGGTTTTAGCCTTCCCAATTTCACCTCTAAACGTCCAAGTAGTGCTTTTATATTCCTCTTTCATTCCATCATATATGTTTCCAGTTTTTGTATGTTCTCTTTCTGCATCTTAGGTCAGCAAGGAGCTCCTAGCTTAGTCAAGCATGTTTCCTATCTAAACTACTGGCCTTCCTGACTAGCAGCATAGTTTGTTCCCAATAGCTCAGTATTTCTTTCTTTTTTTTTTTTTTTTTAACTAGCCAGCACCTTCCCCCCTCATAGCGGTCTGTCAGATAATTTTATCTACCAATTCTTTAAGCGAACCAAAGTCTGCTCTTCTTAAAAGCAGTCCTAACTCTGCTGGTTATCTGATCAGCAGATCTGGGTTATGAACCCATTCGTCTTATGGCCACTTTAGCCCAAATTGCAACTCTGTGCCTGACCTGTGACCATGAATGTCAATTAGTTCTTCCCTGTTTCCCGGGGTCAAGTAAAGCACTAATCCAACTATTCCCTCTATCATGAGCACCAAGACATTGTTACCCTGAACAATCCTAGCAGTCTGGGAACTGCCTGGCTTGCCAACTCAGGGCTCTTTCAGGAGTCTGAGAGGCGGTCTGCTATGAGTGCCAGAGCCTGCAACTTCTGTTAGTTGTTTGTAGAAAGGCTCTACTGCTTCATCCTTAATCAAGTAGTCTATAACAGATCTTTGCCATAACATCAGAGATACCTTTCCCTCTGATCTTCACTCTAAGAGACTTTCAATGGACACATCCCTGATTTCATATTGGAGTTCTGTGCCATCAAAAAGTTCCTTCATATAGAGCACACAACTCTCCCTCCTTTTTCTCCTTACTTACTCTTCCTAAACAGCCTGTGCCCATCCATGACCATGCTTGGATCACATGGGCTAACCTAGCACATCTTTGCTTCCAGTTTCATCATAGCCCTGTGAATGCACGTGGACCTCCAGTCTTTCTTGTGTGCTGCCCAGGCTCTATGAATTAGCACACTGACACACAAAGTAAGCCTCTGAGCAGAAATGTTAAGGGTCCCCTGCAGTCTTCTGTCAGGCATGCCTCCTCCAATTGCAACATTTCTTCTTACCTCTAGCCTTCAGTCCCTTCTCCCCACCAAACTTAGTTTAAAAACCTCCTTCTTAAGTTAGAAAGTCTGCAATGTTTTGGCTTAGCATAGTTATGACACCTTTGTTTAACTGCATCTAATAATTTGAGTTTTTTTCCTATGCAGTAAGGGCTGTTCAAAAAATATTTATGAAGTAACAAATATTTGAAGACTTTATTAGAGCTGAAGCATGAAACTCTTGGAAAACAAAAGGTTTGTGTATTTCTTCATTCAGAACCAAAACAGACATTTTAAAACTGACTAAAATAGGCTTTCCAGCTATATTTTATAATCAAAATAAAGTCTTAAAAGAAATGCATCATTGAAATTTTAAAGAACAGATTATTCCTACAATGGCCTCAACAGTTTCTGAAATAACAATGTGTATTGTTAGCAGACTCCTGTAATCACCAGAAAAAACTACAACAGAGAACTTAGTCTGACTGGGAAAGCAGCATGTACCTTTCAGTCAGTGATTCAAGAATATCACTCTGTATTTCTAGCAAGTAAGACCACACAGCACCCCCTTCTACCTCTTTCCTGCCCCTACGGCATACAAGTATTAGTAGGTGCACTTTCTGTTTGAGCCCAGCCAGACAACTAGCCATATCCCAAATTGAGCCCACTTGAAAATATTTGTCTTTAGTCTTCCCAGTGTTGCAAATGGGCCATAACTGCATAGATAGGAACTGCCACACAGGTAAATAGTTTCAGAAATGGCATCCTGAGACCTTCAGCATTTCACATGAATGTTCAACCATCATCTTGCAACTGTTTGGAACACTGGACAGCTTCCATTCCCCTATCTCCCCCCCCCCCCTTCCTTTTTCTCTCTCTCTTCCTCTCCCTCTCTCTCTCTCCCCACCCCGGCCCTTTTTTTAATGATCTATTCCAGGAAAGGATTAGAAGTCCCTAATTGAGACACCTAATTTAATCACATAAATGAGATAGAAATAAGATTTAAGCTTGCCCTCAGCATATAAATATTCAGTAAACAGGCATCATGTATTCTTCAAAGTAATAGTTTTGAATCCCATCATGTAGAAAGTGATGGGCATGTTTGCTCTGAAGGAGCGTGAAGAGCAATTTCCTACCTTTGTTACCTTAAAGTGAGCCCTTCCTTCAAGCTACACTTCTAACTCTCACCAACTAAGGCTAAACTATAATATGAAACTCCTTGCAGAGCCTTACTTTCAATAGTCTTTCGGTTAGGTTGCCAATACCAAAATATTAGACACAAATGGGTAGAAATTACATTCTCTGGGAACCAGTTACCTATTCCTGCAGCAGTATGGAGATCACTGGACACTCAGAGCACGTGCCTCATAGCATGCACATTATCTTGCAACAAAAAAGGTAGATTAGCTTGGCTGAAGCTCACATATAGGAACCCAATATGAGCACTAGATACAGGGAGTGTCACTCCCCCTTTTGCTGTAGCGAAGATCCTTGCAGGGCTACGAAAGGGATGGCTAGAGGTCCTGAGAAATACTCTACCTTTGAGTCACAAGAGGAGGATAAGGAGAAATGGGATGCATCAGTGACATAATGAAAACACTCCTTTCTGTGACCTACTGGCACCAGATCAGAGAAGCAGACTCTGAAAAAGACAGATTTCCATTTTCAGTCCAACAGAGCAAGTCTGTTTTCTGATGCCCAAAGTGGGAGGCTTGATGTTTTTGTAAAAACAGTCTTAACATCACAAGGCACTTTCTCTGCTTGTAAGTTCAAAGGAAAAATGCGACAGGCCAGGATCAAAAGCCTTACTCAATCATGGTTGATAAGCACGTGCTTTATGGCACCTGTCCTTCTGTAAATAGGGGCCTTCTCTCTCCAGAACACTCTCTAGCTATAAGGACCACCTACAACAGAGAGAGCTGGGACAGGTCATCTACGGAAATAAACGATAATGAGAATCTGTAACTACAAATGTCTATGAAACGTGATTCAGTCATAAATTTGCTTTCTTTCAGTAGGTCAGGGAAGCCTTATCAGGTTAATTGCATCAAATGTACATAGCCTTAGAAAGGATTAGTTTATACAAATAACAGCAATTTTGCTTGTTTACTGATTTTTCTTTTCCCTTCACTTCCTTTTCTTGTTCTGCTCTATCACATCATTTTACAATAAAACCTTTAAAATTATTTACATTTCAAAAAATGCAGATTGTTACATGCCTTTTCAGCTCTTACATCAGTTGGAGCTAAATTAGTTAGAGTTTAAATGAGTCTCTCACAATCACTTGATCTCCTCATTGTTAAGAAAAGAAAATCTTTCAAGTTTTAACGAAGGACACCACTGTGCATAGAGCAGATGACTAGTATGGAGAATACCTGATTGTTTTCCAGGTTCTGCTACAAGCTTCTTGGACAATCTCCAGGAAGTCATTTTACTTTGCTGTGGCTCTGTTCCCCATGTATGAAATGGAAAAAATGATATCCAACAGCATTACATAGGAACCAGATACCAGCATTATTACTAAGTCATAGAAAACATTTGCAATTTGTTTTGTGGTTTTAATATCTTAAAAATAGATAATGAATATATACCTCTTTCATCAGTAAGTAAAATACATCAATGCACTTCATCCATAGCATCATTTTTGCACATGGGAACAGGAATTGCATTTATAGACTGAAAGCAATGAGGCACATTATTTACATCAAGGTAAAAAATCCCACCAGAGATAGCTTGAGCGCACTGAATCTTAGCAACATGAGTAATCTTTGTATATACAAATGAAGTCCGTAAGTAGTTGCTGAGATTTGTCACATGAATAGCGGTTTGGGGAATCTGTTTCCCTGGGGAACACAGTAAATGCAACTCTAGAGAAACAAAGCATTAATAGGAGCTGAGAAAGAATGATGATTTCTAATTGATGCAAGCTAAATTCACTAACAAAGAATGCCCATGATAGAAATAACATCAGATAAATCACTTAACTCATCTGGCAAGAAAAAAGATACAGAAAGATGCTTTTTGAAGAATTAGAGCCTCCTTAGTACCACAAAATAGCTCAATGTGACAGTTTTCTAGAACAACTGTTTACTATCCTGTTTTTCTAAGGCAGCAGAAAGATTCATGTTAGGAGGAACATTTAATAAATACTTATCTTCCTTAGAACATATATGGGATATTTACTCTGTCTCACTAGGTAACACTTCACATATACAAAAAACAGCCCTAAGTTTCAAGTTCATTCAAATTCATAGCAATACATCAGTATAAGGGAAAAAATATTTCCATGAGAAAGCATAATGCCCTGTAATAGACCGCACTTTGAAATGAAATAAAATGTACTAGCTTTCTACAGTATTTGCCAAACTGCTAGAAATTTAAAGATGAAGTATGCAGAAACATAAAATATATTAATAATTGTGTTACTAGATACATCCTATAGAGAGATGGGACATATACAAGATGTGTGCCACTTGAGACTACTGGACTGATTCACTGACCTTTCCTTTCCTTGTTGTACCAGTGTGATCAGCACTCTCCAGGCCTTCTAAGGAATCTGAGGAACTCTATTTTTCTGCCTCCATGGATCCAGCTATCTTCTGGCAGAGACATAACCCTTCAAATATGGGCTGTGAAAAGGCAGTTCTGTACATTAACTGTTCAGAAACCAGTCCAGAGCTAATGCTTTTAAGTACCATCTCCCATCCTCTCCTCTTAAGGCATAAATTAGAGTGCATGAGGGACGCAGAAGGGGAAATATGATTTCTCATTTGAAAAGAATTGAAGTATGCAAGGCATCTTTCCAGGGCAGCATTTGCCTGCTCTTCTGTTACAGTGAACCACTTAAAGCACTGTTAGTATTCTCAGATTTTAAGACATTTTTTCCAATGTCAAGTTTTTGTTTCACAGTGGAGAGCCTGGGCAGTCAGCCATGTGTTACAGTGCTAGTACTGCCCTCCAGTGCCTGAGACCCAGCATGCACTGCATAAGCAGAAACACAATCACCACCAAAAAGGCTCGGTAAAAAACTTCATGAATAGATTTGGCAAAATCTTTTAATCTTTTTTTTTTTCTTCCTAGTCTCAACTAAAAGCAGTTCTGAACTACCTTTCATGAGATCATTAAAACAAAACAAAAAAAGAGAGAAAGAAAATGACTACTCAGGTAAGTGTATACACTTGTCCCATAGAAAAATATCTTTTGATACATCTAGGAATCTCATGGGTTAAGGCCCTAGAAGGAAGGGGGGTCCAGGAGAGCTGGCTAGTATTCAGACATCACTTCCTCCAAGCTCAAGAGCCGTGCATCTTATGAGTAAGAAGTTCAGCTAAGGGGGCAGGAGACCTGCATGGGTGAGCAAGGAGCTCTTGGCCAAATTCAGACAGAAGAAGAAAATACACAGACTATGAAAGAGGAGACACGTTACTTGGGAGAATTATAGGAATGCTGTCAGAGTATGTAGAGATGCGGCGAGGAAGGCTAAGGCTCAGCTGGAATTGAGTCTGGCAAGGGATGTCAAGGACAATAGGAAGGGCTTTTTCAAATATATCAGCAGCAAGAGGAGGACTCAGGAAAATGTGGGCCCGCTACTGAATGGGGCAGGGGCCCTGGTGACAAAGGCTACACAGAAGGCAGAATTACTGAATGCCTCCTTTGCTTCAGTCTTCACTGCTAATGGCAGCCCCCATGAATCCTGCAGCCTGGATGTAAGGGAGAAAGTCTGGAGAAGGGGAGACTTTCCTTTGGTTGAGGAGAATAGGATTAGAGACCTTCTGGACAAGCTTGACATCCACAAATCCATGGGCCTGGATGGAATGCACCCACGGGTACTGAGGGAGCTGGCAGATGTTGCTGCCAGGCTGCTCTCCATCATCTTTGAGAAATCATGGAGAACTGGAGAGGTGCCTGAGGACTGGAAGGAAGCCAATGTCTCTCCAGTCTTCAAGAAGGGCAAGAAGGAGGATCCAAGCAACTATAGGCTCGTCAGCCTCGCCTCCATCCCTAGAAAGGTGATGGAACAGCTCATTCTGGATGTCATCTCCAGAAATATAGAGGATAAGAAGTTGATCAGGAGTAGCCAGCATGGATTCACCAAGGGGAAATCCTGCTTAACCAACCTGATAGCCTTCTATGATGGAATGACTGGCTGGGTAGATGAGGGGAGAGCAGTGGATGTTGTATACCTTGACTTCAGCAAGGCTTTTGACATTGCCTTCCATAACATCCTCCTAGGCAAGTTCAGGAAGTGTGGGTTAGGTGAGTGGACAGTGAGGTGCATTGAGAACTGGCTAAAAGGCAGAGCTCAGAGGGTCATCATCAGTGGTGCGGAGTCCAGTTGGAGGCCTGTGGCTAGTGGCGTCCCCCAGGGCTCTGTACTGGGTCCCATCCTATTCAATTTATTCATCAATGACCTGGATGAGGGGACAGAGTGCCTCCTCAGCGAGTTTGCTGATGATACCAAGCTGGGAGGAGTGTCTGATACACCAGAGGGCTGTGCTGCCATTCAGAGAGACCTGGACAGGCTGGAGAGTTGGGCAGAGAGGAACCTCATGAGGTTCAACAAGGGCAAGTGCAGAGTCCTGCACCCTAGGCACCAGTACAAGCTGAGGGCTGACCTTCTGGAGAGTCCTAGGTCTGCAGAGAAGGACCTGGGAGCGCTGGTGGATGACAGATTGACCATGAGCCAGCAATGTGCCCTTGTGGCCAAGAAGGCCAATGGTAATCTGGGGTGCATTGGGAAGACTGTTGCCAGCAGGTCGGGGGAGGTGATCCTGCCCCTCTACTCAGCCCTGGGGAGGCCTCATCTCGAGTCCTGCATCCAGTTCTGGGCTCCCCACTACAAGAGAGACATGGAGCTACTGAAGAGAGTCCAGCGTAGGGCTACAAAGATGATCAGAGGGCTGGAGCACCTGCCCTATGAGGAACGGCTGCGAGAGCTGGGCCTCTTCAGCCTGGGGAAGAGAAGACTGAGGGGGGATCCTATCAATGTGTACAAGTACCTGAAGGGAGGGTGTCAAGGGGATGGGGACAAACTCTTTTCAGTTGTCCCATGAGACAGGACAAGAGGCAATGGGCAGAAACTGAAGCACAGGAAGTTCGGCCTGACCGTGAGGGGGAATTTCTTCCCTGTGAGAGTGACGGAGCACTGGCACAGGTTGCCCAGAGAGGTTGTGGAGTCTCCTTCTCTGGAGATATTCAAAGCCTGCCTGGATGCAACCCTGTCTAACATGCTCTAGGTGACCCTGCTTGAGCAGGGGGGTTGGACTAGGTGATCTCCAGAGGTCCCTTCCAACCTTATTAATTCTATGATTCTACATACCATCTATTGGTATGCACTTAATCCTAGTTTGTATTGATATCATCACATGGGAAAGACAAGACAGGGTAAGTGTAATCTATAGTGAAGTGTCAGATTTTATGAAGCAAAACTAAGAGTTCAAACAATTCCTGTAGATATGACAGAAGGCCCCAAATCAATGCAAATGATGCTTTATATCCTCATCTCACTTTGACAGCTGAATTTCAGGTCACCTAGGAACATCTTGTCATGAAAATGCTCTCTCCAGTGCTGTTCTTCTAAGGTCTTACCAAGTTTTTTATTCCCTTCTTTCCATAACATAGGGGTTGACCTTTTGTATACACCAAGAAAAACATTCTGGAATTTGACATTGCCTTCAGCTAGTGTTTGAGTCACATTTTCCTTCATAAAGTGCTTGGAAAATTCTGAAATGGTTTTGCAATGCTTCTAGTATCAAGGGCTTCCTAACAAATAGGCCTTCTGGGTCAACAGGTACCCTCCAGAAAAATTCCATCACATCTGGCTCTCACGCTTCTGGAAACTCCATACCTTATTTTGGAGTATATGGGCCAGATTTTCACTTGTAGATTAACACCAGCTAAGTACTTTATTCCATACTGGTCCCAGCAAAAGTTAAGGAGACTGCCACGTCATTAAGGCCATGGAGGAAAGCACCTTCTGCCACCTGTCTTCCGTCAGGGTGCCCCCTTTATAGTCTGCCCTACACTGACAACCTCCTGCTACCCATTTTCCAAAGGTGCAACCTTTGGTCTGTCTAATCCAAAATTGGGATCTACATATATATGCTCTCTCCAAACACAATTATTGCAGGATTTGCCATGCCTTGGCCAGGGTCCAGTGCCTCTGACACAGAACTACACCCCCCACGCCTCTGCAGGAAAGCTGCTCTGCCAAAATTTCTTGAGTCCTTAAGAAAGCTCTCACACCAGATCTCAAGGATGAGTCAGCAAACAAACCTGACATTTTTATGCAACATTATTCTGCTGCACTCCCTCATAAAAAAAGGAAACCAATCCAAAGAGTTCTAAATTAAGAAGTTAAAAACTCAGATAATTTGATGAGCTCAAAAACCATGCAACAGTGCCACAGAAAACAGACACCTCAAACAGCTAAAATAGCTAGAGAAGTAGGAGTAGCACAAAGTTACCTAAAGAATGTAATGTAAAACCAATGTGGAAAAGCTAATTTTCTTCAGAAAGAAGACAACTTTCTCTCTAAACAGGCAGAGCAAATGGAATTTTCCTCTCAATTTAATACAGAAAAAGAACCCAAGCTGAGGGATACCTGAGATTTGGTTGAGTTTTTTTGCTTTTTAATTAAGAGATGGAATGACAAAGTATATGGATTACTGATTCATTTCATTTGGTAATTCATACATCCCTACATCATGAACTGCATTAAAATGAGGGCATGTAAGCCTCAAGTTTTTTTATGTTAGCTATTTTAAAACAAACATGTAGGGTTACACTCTGTTATTATTTATGCGCTTCCTAGTATATATCTTAATTTTGACTCATCCTAACGTCCAGACCGGAACATTTAATATGTTTTTAGTTCATTCAGATAAGTGTAAAAATACTCAAATATGCATTGCTTGAATACAGCAAATGAATTTTCATAGTAATGAAAATACATAGAAATGCACGCTAGCATACATCGTACTCATACAGGAAGCGTGGAATAATAACGACTGGCTTCATTGCTTTTTTCTTGTTTAAATAAAATAATTTTCTAACATTCTCTTAGCTGTTTAAGCATACTGGATGCTGTAATACAAACCAAAAGCATTTTAAACTTTGAATGGGACAATTTGTTAATGTAACAGCCTCCAAATGACTTATCTAAAGAAGGATTTGTGATTTTGCTAATAAAGGGCTGCAGTTGAGTCACCCTAGAGACTGCCACGGTTCAGTAAGGCAATACCCTAACCCCTTGCACTTTCTTAAGTTAATTTTGGAAATTGCCCTGACGTTCATAATGCAGCACTTTGTCTTTGCATATCTTATTTTCTGCTACAGCTGAGCTGTAGTTAATACTTTCTGATGCTCTATCAGGCTAACATTTGTTTTGTTTTGCTTTTGATACCACTGCTGGAAAATGTGACATTTGAAAGTAAAAAGACAAAAAAAAAAGAAAAAAAAATCACCAACAAAAAGACTCAAGAATAGAACAATGTAAAACTTTCCCCTCATGTGAAAGCAGCTGAGGTGGTGTGGAAAGAGAGGGAGCAGCAGATATGAAATCAAGGGAGGCTTTCCGGTGGCTACTGAATCATTTCTTCCTTTGTTATCGCGGCAGGCCTTCCTGTCAGCAGGTCAGTCAATAGTGCATTCAGGATACCGCTAAAAGGACGACTTCTATTCACCGAGGAGCCCCGATTAGTGTGATGCAAGGGGACCTTTTCAGATCTAAGGCAGCAACGCTGTGCCAGAATAAAGGTCATCCACTTCCAAAGGCGGAGGAGTGAAAGCAAACTGGAGCACGCCTGTGTACCACTTTTTAGGTCTATTATAGATTGTACAGGATGTTTATCAAGATTCATTCTGGTCTTCCCTATTCCTCCATCAGATAAGCAAGCATTATTCAACAAGATTTTTTTTTAAGGAACAGAAGGTAAAGTATATCCAGACCCTCTAAAGAAATGGATGTCCAAGTTTTGTGGAGAGCAAAATGGATTGAATTCACAAGCATAACAAAGCCACCCCATCTGTGGGGTGATGAGCTTCAGCTAATTAACAGTGAACAAGCCCTTCAGATTCGAAGCAGCCAGAATTGCCCCCTAACTATATAGACAGAGAAAATTCTGAGTAGGTGCTTTACTGATAGGGCTAGAGGGAATTAAGAAGCCATTATACAGTTTTCCCTGTCAGTGGACTTTGGCAGAAGGATGGAGTTTTACACTGTTTAACTAACCAGAACAGCTACCCGTGCCTCACACCTGAGTTCAGGTCCCCACTCCAGAGCAGCCCAAAGCCAGAGCAGTAGGTATGACACTGACACCCCATGCTGTTCTTGAGGGCAGCCCAATCCTTGTCTGAGATGGTAACACAGCAAAGGAAAAGTGCAGATCTGCACCTAAGCATCTATCACTTATTACAATGACTGCTGGTGAAAGCTTACTTTCATTTTTCCTTTTAATGAGAAAAAGAAACCACTTCTCAAAATGACCACTTCAGCATAATTGTGTATAGCAGTTAAAAATAAAGATTGAAGACAGCAAAAGCACTGTCTGTCTGTAACACAAGTGCCTCATGCAGGAAGTATCCATCCTCCCAAGCTCAGGAGTTCCAGAGAAGTACTGGCAAGTGAAAGACTTTTTTTCTCATATTTATTTTTAAAAATAAATAAGTAAACAAGAGGGGGGGAAGAGGGAGGAAGATGCACACGATTTGTTCTGCAGACAACCCTTTCAGCCTCGATGGGGAAGATGTCATAAAGAGACAGGTTAAGGCACTGACAGGTTTTTACTGTAGATTAGTACTTAAAAAATGACCCATCATTCTGTTTGGTAGAGTGCATAGATATTGTCCATAATCCTATAATGTCTTTGTAGTGCTTTGCTAGGATCTCTGCTCAATCCGTGCGCTACCCATTGATAAGCTCTACTGGGCTGTAATAACTCCTCAGGGTGTACTTAACTCTGCTGTTTTAGAAGACCAGATGATCACAAATAGAGCGCACACTTTATTACAAACTTTTCCTGCCTGTTCCAAAGCATACATCCCATTGCAAATGATGTATTCAAGAACAAGGGTCATTCATTAATATTCATAGTTAAAAACAAAAAGCCCAGAACTCCATGCTGTCAAAATCCTTCAATTTTATGGTATATAGAGCCTGCATACACTTGAACTGAATAACTAAAATGAGAAAAATAAAACATCATTGTTATAAAAAACAGAAGTGTATGGGAAGATCTATAAAAAGGGAGCTACTCCACTTTTGAAAATGTTTGTCTCAAAGTTCATTCTCAGTAAAGATTTTGTGCATGTAATTCATATTATAATTGTAGCTGTATTCCAAAAGAGGGAAATAGAAGCAAGGACTGAATAGCTCCATTTTGAATTTTCAAGATTGTCACTTGATATCTGTTGAAACACAGTTACAGTTCAGATAGTGGGCTTTTTTTGTTTGAATAAAGCTAGTTTCCTTAAACTTCTCCTGTGCTCTAATATGCTAAATATCTGTGGGAATATTACTTAGTTCATACACTTTCAGTACTTTCTTCTAGGTCTGGAAAGATCAAGCCTCTCAGCAACTGCAATTTTACCAGTAAGCAAATTCCAGAAAAATTCAAGCTCTGATAAAGAGTTTGCTATGAAGGCAGCAATACTAGAAGTCTCAGGCCGCATAACACAAATAGGTCAAAGATAGTATTGCCTTTGAAGATAAGTCAATATTTAAATGGGAAATGCTCTCTTTTATTTTAGAGAGGAGTAGGTTTTTAAGTCAATTTATATATCTCTTATTACACAGGTTACCATGAATGCTGAGGCTTAAAATTTCATTACTTGCAACTTCAAACAGTCTTATCTTAGCTTTTAGAGACAGCGGAGCATGACAAAAACATAAGGTCCACAGACAGTTTAAACTAAACTAACAAAAAGCTCTTAAATGTTACAGTAAGAAGCCTACTATATCTTACCAACTCACTATAGATATTTAGATTGAAAGGGCTAATTAGTTTTTTTTTTTTTTTTTTTAATATGTACTTAGCACACAAGTCACAGGTTGATTAAATTGTGCAATAAGACATCAGAGATAATCAATGAGCACAAATTTTTATCTTTTTTGCTGCCCTAAACAGTCTTAGTACTTCCTTTCCTTGCTCAGTTTTCTAACATAGCTCTATTTTCATAAATCGTAGAGTCATTTTCTTCACTTACGCTAGTTTAAGACACTCATCTTAATCACAGAGAAAGAAGGCGGCTACCTAGCAATACAATATGGGAAACTACCAAGGAGATATTGCATACCAATATTACTCTCTTTTTTCTGCACAAGACTTAACATATCCACAAGTACAGCTACAGCACAATTTCATTTTATATTCCTCATGATCTCCAGAGCTAACTACAGCTTTCAGGTAAAAGAGAAAGACACAGAATTAAATGAACTGTCTTCTATTAACAGAGCAACAAATATCAAGCTTCTATCTTTTAGCATTCAAGAGAAAAGATCAAATCTACAAAGTTAACTGCAACATCCTGCAACGAACAAAATTCTTTAACTTCTTTACACTAGACAGCAACACCATCTTGCAACAGCTTATTATTTAGGACATGTAACCACCTAGCTCTGAAGAGGACTACCCCATCCCGTCTCTAAGAATATACCTTCTAAATCTGACAGCTGAAAGTCAAACCACATGTTTCCAGCACCTGTCCCTTTTCCTCTCATCAAGCAGATTAAATCACCCATTTAAAGACACTCCCACCCCTAACCTGTAATAGCACTAAAAAGACAAGTAAAAGAGTGAAGTGAGGTAGCTATTGTACTTATTTGCTGTCTAGGCGTATCTATGTTAAGTAGTTACTACAAATTAGGATATAGCTGTGAAACAGTAGTATATATTTTGGTTGCAATAAAAAAAACTGTAGCTGCTTTCATTAATTTTTAGTATTCATTTACAAGCATGTTAATGGTTCAAAGTACTTAATTTTTAAAGAGCTTGTAAATATTCTAGTATGAGTTCTACCATATCTACAGAACTTATCTTTTGCTTCACAACTTAATTGTCTGATAGTACTCAGGAATATAAATAGAGCTAAAAAGGATAACAACTTGAGTCTACTGCTTGCTCCTTCCTATTAGTTGCTATCCCATGGTGGAGAAAGCTGAACTTCATGTAAAGCAGATCTAGAGAGCCACAGCTTATAGCCTGCTCTACTAAGGTAAGCCAGCACTTAACATGCAGTGTTGCGAACTGTATTAACTCAATATTAACTCAAGATTCTTATTAGTGGTTCATAGTATTTTTCCTAAGACTAGAATGAACAATTAGGATGGAATTGTTTCTGTTAAGTCTGCCCATGTTCATGAGTCAATGAGATAGCTGACTGACATCACTGAAATGACTGAAATATCTCAGGTGCTTTCAGAGGAACAGGTACTGCTAATAATCCTTTTTTTTTTTTTTTTTTTTTTTTTTTTGAGGCGAGGAAAGTGCTTTAACTGCTCTTGGTGTTTAAAGCAATGTCTTAGATTTTTTTTCAGCTGCATTCTGAGGAATGGCAATATACGAACTCTTGTCTTCTTCAAACAGACACTGGCATGTACATGAACCGTGTAAACTGAAATGCAAAGGGATTCTTCTCATATGAAAGTTTATTTTTGTTTTTGATGGTTGGGAGGCTGTTATTTGCTCCTTTTTCTTATTCTACCTTTTACTAATGAAAGCTATTATATTACTATGCTATACTGTGATGAGGAAGATGTACTTGAAAGAACAGGAAAAAAAATTCTACTACTAGGCATCAAAGCCAAGAAATCTGAGCTGAAAAAGAGTTCTGGAAGTTTATCTACATACTATTTTTCTTTTTAAGGTAAGTTGTGTAGTGCTATTTGTGCTTTCCCTCCCCTCCGCCCCTGGTTTAGCCTACTCCTCCAGAAGTGATGTGCTACAGTTCACCATTTTAAAGGGAGGGTGACTCCAGTTTCCTGTATCTTATGGTGAACAGAGCTGCATCCTTGGTAGGAGGAAATGCTGTGGGAGATGATGAATAGTCCTTCATACTGTGGTGTTCAATTGCTAGTAGCAGGTGTAGTTGATCTACCTGACAAAAAAAATCTCCTTTAGAATATGGGGAAAGTGGTCAGCCTTTTAGACAAGGCTAAGAAAGATATAGGGAGGGGATAAATACCTAGCAGTTGCACAGTGAGTGTGATATAGTGAGTTCTTAATTAAAAGCTACTCCTAATGTGTTAAGGCTTTTGTTAAAACCATTTTTTTTAGCAATGTTTACTAACTGCACAGCTCAACTTTAAGTCATGCTTCTTGCTCAGGAGGAAGAACCCCTCATTATGTTCCTTGTATGTGACCAAATTAAGTCTGTCTCTTTTCCATTGGTAATTCCAATGTAATTACCATACGTACCCTATAAGCATCTATGGAAAAATTGATGCAGTATTTCTTTTCTCAAATCCAGGCTTAAAGCCTGGTATTAACACTATATTTGAAGCAAGATTAGGGTTTTTGCTAGCCTGGAAAGTTAAGGTGTTTTGTTGTGTTTTCAAGAGTAATGCTTTGGGAGAGGAACTACAGAGCTAGTAATGATGCTTACAATGAATATACATGACTCTCTCAAGATCATGTAATTTAGCTACATAAATAAAAATTGTGACATTAATGTAAGCCATCGTTATTGCCAAACTGTGTATTAAGGGCTATGCAAAGGGCGCTCTGGAGGGAAATGACTGTAGTTAAATAGACTGCAGTTAAACTAAGAGAGTCATGGTATTCAGATCACTTTATTCTGCTTCAACTATAGCCTAATTAGTGTCTGCCTGCCTTCTGAAGTTGTTTTTCTAATGTAATATTTTCCTTTTTTTCCCCCACTCTTCTCCAGATATGCCTAAAAAATTCTGACATTTTATATCTAGTTTAATTCTTACAGAAAGGGCAGAATGATGTTCTCATCACAGTAGATGAGAACTCAGTCCTAATTCTTGGTCAATAAAATGTGTGGAAGATTGCACAGGCAATTTGCCAAATGTTTAAAGCCTACATCTAGGTTGTGACAAAGAAACTGTATACAATAGTATTTATTGTATCTTCCTTTTTAGGAGATTGGACATTGCTTGTTTCATTCTCACTAGCAACAGAAGCATGCAATTTAGCATTGCCCTTGACTGATTCCTTATGTTCCAGGTCTGGCCAACTTTTTCTCAAATAGATCTGAAGAAAAGTCCTGAGGAAATGTCAACCTCAATTAGTCATGCAGAATCTGACCTATAGTTGGATGGACCTTTGTTCCTTTATGTAAAACTTCATAGGGGTTTACTCATGTCCGTGAATTCAAGCAGACAATTCGATGTTAGACCTGGGAAGAATTACTATACTGAGTTACAAAGATCAAATTCTGTATTAAATATTTTTTTCTGCAAAAAGGAAACACATTGAGTTACACACTTTTTCAGAACTTTATTCAACTAAATGTTCAGAAATACATTGTAATAGTTGCTACTTATAGGTACTACAGAATGCTTGGTAGATCTGACTGCCTTACATTGCTTTTTTTATTAATGCAGAGATATGCAACTCTTTATTTTGGAAGTACTTTGGGGCAGGAGGATATTGATGTGTTTTTTATGGTTGCCTGTAATGGCATTTGCTATTTTTTATCCTCCTTTTATTTTATGTGTTTATTCTTTTACTGCTATAACCAGTTTACTAGTACTCTAAAATTTGTTGTTTTCTTAATATACACAGTGGTGTGGGTTTTTAATTCTTTGGTTTACTCGGTTGTCTTGCCATGAGATAGTGTCAGCAGCAGTCAGCATCATCACTAGTGCCTGGGTTCTCTTCATTAGAATTAGTGCTTTAATTAAAGGATTGTCAGATTTTATTAAGCAAATACAGCTGCTACAGCTAGCAGACCTTATACCTATGGTTATCATGTACTTTAGCTATGTACCTCAGCTATGTTGTCTTATGTTATAGGTTTTGTCCTACCTCACCCCCTACCAAGGGACTTGGAGTTGTATAAAGGAGCCTTAAAATTCACCAGTGCTAAGAATAATTGAGCCTTGTGTAGCCTAAACAGATTGGAGTCCTGTCTTTGTGCACTGAGCAAGAAGTAGTCTTTATCACAAACAGCCTGTGACCTAACCAGACAGCTCAGAATGTGACAAAGTATTTTTCTTTTAAAGATGAGGAAAGAAAGGCCAAAAAAAAAAAGTGAGTTTCTAAAGGCAGCAATGGACCTATACATTCCCATTTTCATACACACACACACACACACATATATATGAATTACATACACACACTTATATCTTGCATCCTTTTACCTCAGGTCATTAGGAGGAGATAATGCAGAATATCTCTACCACAGGTAGTTCATGACTCACATTTATTTCAGTAAAGCTCTAAGAACACAGTGATCGATGGACCAAAAATTGAGTTCACAAGTTCTGGGCCTCAGCTTGTGACCCAAGATGTAATCTTATTACTAAATCAAAACAAATGCATGTAAATTTCATTTGAGTTGGAATAACTAAATTGAATAAAAAAGTCAAAACTATAGCTGAAGTGCAGGTCTGCAAATTAATCAGGGCTTTGTTTTGATGTGGTATATACAATAAGCATACTGCTGAGTAGCATACAATTAAAAGCAATCCTTTATTATTCTGATAGTTCTATAGCAGAAATGGTGTGCAGAGTTCGTGTTTTATCACTCCTGGCTATTGGGAATGGAAGGGGGAGATGCAAAGGTCTTACGAAAAATGAACATGCTTATTTGGCATGTTAATGCTGATTGGTCTCTCTTCAGCTGCATTATCAAAGCTGTACTGTTGGAGAGGATTTAGAGAGAGTGAAGGTTGAAGGGGGGTCAACACTGGTGAAAGGGTGGGCAGGTACGGTCTCCCAGATTTTTATGGCAAAGTGCATTAGGCAAGCATCATTGCAGATTTCTGGGTATTGGCTGTCTTAAAAATTGCACCCTGAGGGTGGTATGTGTAATATGTGGGATTTTACTTTTGTTTTGAATGGGGTTTATTTGCATGTGGAGTGAGGGGGGAGAGAGGGAATACAAGGGACAGATGGAAAGAATGCTTGGAGAGAAGGAGAGCTGTGTTTCCCTCCACTAAGAAGTGTGAAGAAACTGGCTGCCTGCAAGAATGCCCTCTCCTGTTTTCTTCCAGCTGTGTCAAAAGTGGTAGCTTCCGAAGGAAAAGCCTCACTTGTCAGAAGTGCCTGCTCTGCCTCTGTGTGCTAAGAGCATGGCGGTTTCTAGTGCAAGCACGCAGTAGGATTGTCCCCGGAACAGCCAGGTTAGCCCCTCGCTTTCCCCCGGGCCCCGGGGACGCCCGGAGCTGTCGGCCGTGAGGCGCAAGCCCGCCGCAGCTGCCCGGGCTGCCGCCGGCAGCGGGGCCCAAGCCCGGGCGCGGCGCGGCGCCTGCGGCCGCGCTCGGCCGCTAGGTGTCGCCCTGGGGCCTCGCGCGGCGCGCTGAGCCCGCGGGGGCGGCCGGCGCCGCGCGGGATGCCCGGGCGGGGAGCCCGGGCACGGCTGTGCGCGAGACCCTCGCCGAGGGAGCTGCGGAGCAGGGCTGCGGGGAAACTTTGCATTTTGTCTGTGCCCTATCACCAGAATAGTTTTAGATTACAAATATTCATAAAACCTCTTTGTTTTTTAGATACTAGGTTAGCTCTTTGTCAGTTTAGTTTCATGTGGATAGCTGTGTATGAAGATGAAATGCTGACTTTGGTAAAGAGTGAAAGCAATTTGGGGCCTGTTAAGATGAGTACAATATTTCTGGTTGCATAAAAGTTTTTAAATGACATAACCTGGTTTTATCAATCCTGCAAAGCAAGCATAAGACTGAGAAGGATGACCTAGTTCATAACACTTAATTCCCCCAGTGGCTGGGCCTCAGATTGGAGAAAAAATATTGCCTTTCTTTATCTTGATTCTGTGTGTATTTGGGGGGTATTAAAGCAGTATTGTAATTATTGTAATAAGGTCCTGTATTTTGGTTTTAAAACTAAAGAATGAGAAAATCCATATTAATACAGAAAATTGTGTAGATCAGGCCAAAGAGCTTAATTAAGCTTTCCAAGTTCACTCCTGAGAAGTATCAGTCAAGAGAAAACTGAAAGAATGACTTTCTTCTGTGCTCAGTACCTGCTAGACCCAGGAAGCAAGTTTTGCTGTTAACCTGAAAAGCTCCACCACAAGCATATCCAAACCCTGCCTCTGCTGTAGCCTACTGTGCTTTTGAATGCATCATCTAGTAACTTTGAGTGATTTGGGCTAGCTCAGTCACTGCTTAGTAAGAAAGTCCTTTCTAATATACAAACTAGTATGTTTGCACCAACGAAATGATACAAAATGTTCTTGTAGTAACAACACTCTTTAGGTGAAACAATCTTTAATTTGACATGAAGAATCAAGCTCATGTTAACTCCTTAATGCCTGCCTTTTGAAGAGAATGACCATTATAAAGCTTACCAAGCATGACAAGGTGACTTCTGCTGTGTTGCTTTTTAAAAACCTATGAGAGTCAACAGTCCAGGTTCTAAAGCTACAAAGGCTTATAGAAAGCTGACAAAGGACCTCTTGAATACCTCACTTTAACTTCTGAATAATTTAAGATCTATGACTCTAGTTAAGGGAAAAAAGTATCTGATCATATTAAGACCAACTCTTGCAATATAAACTGAATATAAAGTTTGTCAAGCTTTAGAGAACTTTAGAGAGTCAGTCTACTTTTGTCCTCTATCCTCAGCAATATACCTGATTCTGCAACTTCATGTATTAGCAGCCAATACGCTCTTCCAAATTTTTTTATGAAGTTCAGTTTAGCACTCGCAGGGGGGTAATTGTGCTTACCTGAACAGCACTTTATGCTGGTGTTTGGGTAAACAAAGCTTTGGACTGGGAAACTGTAGCAATTGCATAATGTTTTTTTCAAAACGAGTTGTGTAGTATGTGTTGAGCTGCATCTCTCTCCCTTCCCTTTTCTTCTCTCTTACAAATGATAGATAAGTTATTGTAAGAAAGAGCAACTTTGTATCTTCAGATGTGTCTGCATAAGAGCTTGGTCCTGTACTTTGATCTTAATATGGGGATTTTTTATTCTTTAGTTTTGATACAGAAAACTAGATAAGGCCAAAGAGAGCTTAAAGTTTCCAGATTCCCTCCTGAGAAGTATCATTCATGGATTAACTGCAGGCAAAAAGAGAATGGCTTTGTAGTTTTGTTTTTCTCTGTATTTGCTGTCTTCTTAGCGTTTGTAACCCAGGAAGCAAGCCTGGGTGGAGGCAGAGGGAGGAAATGACTTCTTGTGAAGTCATTAGATGCTTTCCTGACTAAAAGCTACGTAAGAATTTTGAACTAGGTAAAGTTCATCAGGAACCTCAGGGACACTGAGTTGCATCCTGTAATTACTCTAGTTACACATTTGGGAGATATTCTCAGCACTTAGGTGTGACAGGTCTTTTGACTTTTTATGCCTCAACATACACAGCCTATACATCAGGAATTTTGCAATAATGCCCAGCTGGGAATGTCCCTTTTAACACAGGGTTTGCTAGAAAACACATACTTTCTGGTTACAGTCTCTTCCTTCTTTTGAGATAAGAGCTTCAAGTGAGACAGTAGGAAAGCTAAAGTATAATGCTAGTGTAACTAGACTTTTTTAGGGACCACTCATTTCTAGGAAGTGTTTTCTTGTTTTTGTGCTTGACAAATTTTTTTTAAAGACACCAGGGAACCTGACTGCTAAGCTCTGCTGTACCTGAGCTAGCCAACTCCCAAATCTGTCATCATGAGCTGAATTCTGCATAGTCACTGGAATGCCTCTGCATTGCTGAAATCCAGAGATATGGATCTAGAGAGTTTAGTAGTTTGGACACACATGGGACAAGCTAATTTTCCCCTGGAAACTGCCAGTGTTTGGGAATTGCAGTGCTGGCATACCTGAGTTATAGCATGTGTCAGCTCAGCCCAGCTGGGTTTAGGAGGTCTAATTCGGCACTACCCATGCTACTCTCTGGGTGGTGTTTCGCAGAGCTTCACAGTGCAGTCCTTGTATGCAGATTTTCCCAGTTTCTCATTGTTCTTGGTAATGAGGGAAAATCATTACCAAGAATAATATATATGAATGAGTTGAATAAGCATCAGGTTCAGTGTTGAAGATACTTGTCACTTGAGCATAGTTATTTCCTTTCCAGGGTGGAGTTCCCAAAAAATATTAGTTAGTGACTGTCTTGTACAGTTTTTGGCCTAGAGGTAACAAAGGCATATAAGCAGTGTGCAGTTGTGGACTCATGAATCTTGAAGACAGCTGAAGGCTTGAAAGGTATTGCTAGATATTAAGCCTTTGGCTTTTGTGGGTGAAGAATGCTGTATACTGTATTTCTTTCCCTTGAGCTGTATGTATGCAACACTACCATCTCCTGCTATAGCAGACTGATTCTTTTCTGCCTACATTTTCAAAAAGAAAAAGAGCATCTGATTGGCTAGCATGATCTATGGGGCTGGGCGGTTGCTTTCCTCCCCCCCTGCCCTTTTGAAATATCTGCTGTGAAACTAAATGTTTGGGGTTTTATCTTTGTGAGTTTGGACAGATAATTTTATTTTTGGAGGAGGGGAAAAAAGGGGGGGATCTGTTGACATTCCTTTGGTTTAGTTTTCATCTACCTGCTTCACAGGTGATTTAACTACTGATGAAAACCAGTAAGCATGCATGCATGCATGCCTTGCCTGAAGTATACTGATAGTGTGATCTAATAACAATCAAGAAGGACAATTCTGCATTTCCTCATGCAGAATTTGAGCAATACAGTTGAGGGTCTTTGGGTTTTTTTGCTTGTTTTTTTTTTCTTTTCCTTTCCCTCAACTTTATATGCCTAACTTGAATGATCTAAGTTTTATTTTGAATGAACTAAGTTTTATTAGGGCATCTAGAAAGAAATCCAAGTGTTGACACAAATGGTCGAATGTCACATCATGAACGTATTTTGAAATAGTATATGTTCCAGGTATAGAGAACTAAGTTTTCTTTATCTTTTATCCTAATCCTGCCATTCTGGTATCTTTACTGAAAACTCAACATAGCAAATACTTTCCAGTGTAAACTTGTTCTGCAGAAGTAGCAGTGATCTTTTTTTTTTTTTTTTTTTTTCCTTACCCTCCATTGCCCTCCAAATAAGGTGGTGATTGTCTAGAATTCCTTGGTCTGTTATGTTGGCTGAGACCATATACACACACACTCCCACAAAACATTTGTTCATCAATATTCTGTTTGGTTCCTCATAACTCTTTCAGTGCTGAGCTTTCATTTAGACTGATGTACTTTTTTTAAAAAAAAAAAAAAACACAGGTGTGTATTCGTGAGGAAAACAGATTTTCTCCATCTGTCTTAGTAGCTTGCTGTATCTGTGCCAACATGGATTTCTGATGTCTCTCCTATTGCTGTGTGAGTGGCTAATGAGCTTAGTCTCACTGACAAAAAACAACAATGCAAGTTAAGTGAAAAGAAATCACTTTGCTGTTTTACTGGAGCTGCTGTTTACAAAGGGTAATGAAAGAGGTAAGGACTCCATCTGTTTAGACAAAAAAAAAAAAAAAAAAAAAGCAATTGTTATGACTGTAATGAGGTCTCAACTCACCAAAAGTTCTGAAACTGGAAAATCAGCTAAACTGGTGAACATGAAGTAAACCATTAATTTTTTAAGAAGGTGTATTTTATCTCTTATGACTTTATTCCTCAAAACAGGAAAACACTTTTTATCAGTGGTGAATGAGGCATTGCAGATAGCAAGGTTAAAGTATATAAACCCTGGCTGTTTATTTCTGCTGCTCTACATAATATTGTTTTGGTAGCTATCCGAATAGACATATGTGGTGACTGTTTAATCACTGCAGGAAATCTTATCCAGTTCCATATTTATCTATGGTGAACAGAATAAAATCAGTAGGCAGATATCCTAGGCATAAATCTCTATTATGCTATTTTGTGCTCTTGATCGAAAGTGATCTTAAGCCTTGGCTGAGATTTTGATTTCATGTCTATGCAGATTATTTTATTAGGATAATGAATGTGATATTTTAGCTCTTTTTGTTAAGCTTGAAAAGAAGTAAAAAATGCTTGAAGGAAAATATCAAATGAATTAATCACTTTCCTACATTATTTAAGATAATAGAGAAGTGATGGAAACAACTGTTAGTGTGCTGTGCTCACTTCTGTTATGCTCTATAGAGTCATATAAGATTGCCTTAACACACTGGGAGAAGGAATTCTGGTTTTGCAGCCTTATGACATCAAGCTCTAGATCTGGTATGGATGGGTAGGAGAGAGGAGATAAAATGATGTGAAGGAATGATTCAAAAAACTGCTGGATGGACTGGCTATCCACCTGTGTGTCAAAAGAACATGAGCCAGCAAGTAAACACTTTATCTTATAAGAAGCTGTATTCTCAGTCATTGTCTTACTCTTATTTAGGGCTTTTTGATCCTGGGTCAGATGGTTGTTCTATAAACAGTATTATCCCAAATAAACTTATTTTGCTACTTCTAATATCTAAAATTTATCACTGAATTGTCCTTGAAATAGTTGTCTATTTTGAAAGGTTTATCTTTTTTTGTGCTAGAATTGAGTTCCTCAAGAAAACTTTATTACACCTATTTTTTCACCTAGATGTAGTGGAAGAAAAATTTTTAATAGTTCTTATTTTAGCTTGAGTTTCTCTCAAGCACGAATGGCTGCTTATAGCTGGAATTGGCTAGAAAACATTTATCTTTTTCTGTGTTTGCAAGATGAGATCATAAGGATGTTCTGTGTTCCATCCTTGTAGTTCTGCTGTTTCACAGAACAAGGTAAGCATGTTATAATTGCTACTCTAAACTATTGTATGACCACTATTTTAAAAGAACTTTCTTGTTAGGTGTAAATTGTAATGTTGACTAAGCAGCTGTAAGAAACAGTGATCACTTACCTTGTAATTGTACACTGTAATCTGAAACAGTATAGCACAAAGTCCAAACTTCAAGATTAGAACCCTGTACAGAATAGGAAAGTGTTAGAAAATACTTCCTGGCTGGGTTTGTTAGCAATGTTGGAAATAGCACAGTAGGTGTGACTTGTATTGCCAACACAGCTGTATCCAGTTTTCTAAACCTCCTGACAAGCAAGTCTGAGAAATGTTACCAAAAGTAATTTCCACATCTATCTTCCTCTTTGCTAATAAAAGCAATTCCCTTTGAAGACTTAAACATGCAGCTGAAGGCAGAAGCTGGACTGTTAACTAAAAATTCAAATTGCCGTTGAGCACATTTCTTCCAATGAAGTGATCTTTGACTTCCGCGGTGTCATGATGAAAGCACTGGTCAGGCTAGGACAACAGTAAGACAGAGTAAGTCAAGCTTGACCAGAAAAAAATGGATAGTAAACTGTGGTTCCCAATAACCAGGCTATCATGAACAAATGGTTACAAATAATGAGGTTCAGACTTCCTCTTGTAACTTCTGAAATTCATGAACACTTAAATTCATAAACACTTAAACTCTTATGAGAACATACATCTGCAGCAAATTCAGGAAGAGTTCAATGGAAGATTTAATTATATACCTTTAATGACTAATTAAGAGCATTTAGAGTAGTTGGAGTGGCAACTTGAATGGAAATGAAAAAGAACTTTTGTGTCAGAAATGTCTAGAACAGTTCAAGGAATAGTTTCAAATGCCTCTTTTGAAGTGGTCACCAGAAAAAGAGCCATCCTGAGTGGATGTAATAACACCAAAATTGGCTGCGTTTAAGTGGAAAAGAGGCACTGAAAACAAAGTCTCTTCAAATGACCTGTTTTTTTACTTTGAGATTCCTAATATTGTAAACCAAATTATACTGGACCTCTCACCTTGAACATGCAACAAACTTGAAATAATTCCAACACTCATGTTGCAATAAACACTTAACTGCACGCTTGCTAGAAAATCAGGATGGTAACAAGTATCAAATTTAGTTCTACACTTTTCCCCAAGTTTGAGGAATATATCAATTAGAAGGAGAAGTTTGTATGAGGAAGAGACTTGAGGAAGAATTATAAGAGAAAATGGTATGAGGCATGGGTATGGAAGAAGGATGAGATAGGGTTAGTGAAGGATAGAGGACAAGAATGTGCTAATGCTTGTCAAAAATGTAAGCAGCTCTTTGTAAAGACACTCAAATTAAGTAGAAACTGGCAATGTGCAAGCAGAATGACTTATTTTGACTTGCAGATGTGTGTTTTAAGAGGCGCGGAGAGTTATTGCAAAGAAAACTCAGTACCATCATTCTACTAGAAGCCACAGGTGGCTAATAGATCATAGAATCGGTGAGGTTGGAAGGGACGGTGATCTAGTCCAACTCCCCCGCTCAGCAGGGAAACAACTGGCCCATACAGGGATTGAATCCACAACCTTGGTGTTATTAGCACTATCCTCTAACCGAGTTAAACCTAACCCCTGAATAGCAGATCTGCTTTTCTCTCCTCTTTGTGCCTACCAGTGAACCATCTCTCCTCATGCCTGCATGTGATTTTTAATCTAAAAGGTGCTGCTGAGAAGAAACGAGGAATTGCTCATTTGGATGGAGGATTTAAGGACATTTGCAAATCAGACACTGTCTGGTCTACTGAGCCTGCATTTAGACTAGTCAGAATTAGGAAAAAGGAGGATATAAATATTTTACCTTTTTATGGAAAACTAGAGATTAAAGCTCTACTCACTCTTGCTTTTCTCTTAAAATGCAACACTTTGCATCTAAACAGGAAGCATGCCCCATCAAGTGGGAATCCCACTTTATTTAATTATTAATCAACAGTTTGGAAAGAAAGTGTGATCTTATTTGCAGGTTTGAAAAGTTTCTAGTATGTGTTTCAGCAGTTATGCAGAGCATCGTAACTGAAAGCTTGCATTGCTCTCATCAGCAATGTAAGCTTTCTTCAGTTATGCTCTGCATAACTGCTGAAACACAATGATGACAGCTGTCACTGATTCTGTTCCAGAACAAGATGAGAAATATCTCAGTTTTAGTATGTTATGACTAAGAGTAGGAGCCATGGAACTAAGTCTCCTGGAGCAAGGTACCTCATAATAAGCCAGTTTTCTTGCACTAACAGTTTGTTACTACTTCATTTTTATGCTTGCTTAATTTAGAACATTTAGTATTATAATCAGGGAGACATTATTCATTCTGATGCCTGATTTTTATTCTTGAATGATAGCTAACTCCTTATGAAACTAGGGATCTACTTGCATTGTTTTTCTACAGCTGGAATTCAGTGCAGTTGTTATGTTACTTAAAATCTGCAAGTGGTAAATATATTCATTTAAATGCTTATTACAGATTGAAAACAGCCTATAAATGCTTTTAGTTCAAATTAGGGCCCTTCCCTTGAGGAAGGGCTGGTTAGGTCAAGGCTTCATGCATATATATCCAAGTGATTCCTTCCCCATCAAAGGAGTTGTGTAGTCACTTTGGCTATTTCAAAAAAGTCTTCGCAAAACTATTTTTCTTGTGTGGTGTGATATTCCATATGTTTTAATAGGCAGAAGCCTGTTAAAATTCAAGCATGTTTTACTTTTCAAATAGGGTGGCTTAGAATTTAAGATAAACCCAGAACTGAAGGCGGACCTGTTATCTTTCTTTCCTGAAGCTGTGTTTCAGTAAAAATTTTTTTTTTGGGGGGGGGGGGGGGTGTACGGAGGGCCTATAGCAGAAGTATTAATTGACATGGAGATTTTTTGGCTTAGGTTTGAGGAGTGCTCAATGACAGTAGGTAGGTACTATTTATCCTAAGAACGGTTTAGGTACTACTGGGAAATAACAAAGTACAACTCAGATCAGAATCTAATTCACTACCACAGCTTTTCTGTGCCTGTAGCATTGAAAAGACAACAATACTTTGAAGAATAGCAACCAAAGATAAATCTAAGGTTTTATTCTAAATGACAAATGGTATCTTTTGAACTCTAAAGATTGGCCTCATGTCAGACCTCTTGGTTCAAGGAAGCAAGTACTCATTTGATAAAGCTGATGATTTGTTAGCTCAGAATGTTGTGTTCTAAGTAGAAGTGGGTATTTTGTAAAGGTGAAATCATTGTAGGATTTTACTAGCAGCTACTGGAAAACACTGAGTAACAAGAGTGTTAGCTATTATTTTCAGATCAGAAACAACCTAAAAATAAGCAATTAGTAATAAAAGTAATTTCTTAAAGCTTGACACTGTATTGGAATTTTTTGGCAGTGTTTTGGTTGTTGATTTCTAGTATCTATATAGTAACTGCACTTGAACTTGTGACTTAGTTTTTCCTCCTTTCCTCTTGATGTTCTTTGCTAATTGCTTTTTACCCCTCCCCAACATATTCAAATGATTCTCTTCTCTGTTGTTGTTCCAACTTACAAAATGTCTCTCTTTATAAGGGGGGGAGGAAGACTGAACAAATAGCGCTACAACATACTAAACTCTGCAAGTCTTTATTTTGTCTCGGTTTCCTGCAGGTTTATGGGCCCAAGGCCGCTGTAGCTGATCTCCCCCAGCGGGCCATGCCCAGGGATAAAGCTTTACTAGCTAGGTGTGAGGAGGAAACGGCACTGCTTGAAAGCAGTCAGCTTCCTCCCGCAGCCAGCTTTCTGCTTACGTGATCTGGCCTTCAGCTGAAAACAAAACAGACGCGCTCTCCACGGAAGTCCTCGATCTGCCTCAGTTATTAAATAATATGACACTTTAACGTCATGGAATTCAGGCTTATTTTTCGTGATCCTTCAGCTGACGCTTACTTGCGACCGGCAGCGACGCGGCCCTCCCAGCGGCAGCCCTGCAGGCGGGGACGCAGCGCCGCAACCGTTAACGCACGGCGGCACCGCCTCCCTCGCTCGCTCGCCCGCCTGCCGCCCCTCCCCCAGCCTGCTCCGCACCGCCGGGGGGCGCTGTCGCCGAAGCGGGCGGGCGCGCCGGACGCCCAGGAGGGAGGAGCGGGCCGGGGCCGACATCCGGGCGGCGCCTCTATGGTGCGGGCGGGCGGGCGCTGCCCCGGCAGGCGGCGCTCTAGCCGCCGCCGCGCTCGGCTCTTCTCGGAGCTGCGCTGCGAGGAGCCCCCGCGTGTCCGCCATATTGGCGCCCGCGCCGCAGCCGCTGCGCGTTGTTCCTCCTTCTCCTCCCTGCGCGGCCGAGCGGGGGAGGGGACGTCGGCGCCGCCGGGCGGGAAGCGGGGCGAGGAGGCCGCGCGCTGCCGGGAGGAGACGGAAACGAGCGGGGCCCGCGTCCCTCCGCGCCCGCCCCCTGCGCCACTCGCCATGGCGAGGAGGCCTGGCGGCCCCTGAGGGAGACGCACACGCACACACAGACCGAGACCAGCCCCCTCCCGGCCGCGGCGCGGCGCAGCCGCCATCAGCGGAGAGAGGCCGCCTGGCTCCCGCCTCTGCCGCGACATGGAGGCCGTGAAAGCCTTTAACAGCGAGGTGTGTAGCCCCCTCCCCTCCGCTGCCCCTCAGGGTCGGGGAGCGGGCGGCGCCCCGGCGCCCTCCCTACTCGCCCGCGGAGGGGGCGGCAACCGCGGGCCGCCCGGCCGCGGGCCGCCGCCTCGGCATGGCGGGGCAGGGCCGCCGGGCAGCGGCCTCCTCCTGGGGAGGGGTGGCGGGTGGTGGCCGCTCCCCGCAGGCAGCAACCCCCGGGGGTTGCTGCCCCGCCGGCAGGCGGGCGGGAGCGGGCTGTTGTCACAGGCCCCGCGAAGCGTGACGGGGGCAGCGGCGGGGGCTTTGGTCGCCGCCACTCTTCGGCTGCGGGAGTCTGAATGAAGAAGAATAGATCTGGCGGCGGGATGAGGGGAGGAGGATGAAGTGGAGGAGGCCTCTTTCCTGTGCCTGGCTTGCAGTGAGGTTGGCGATGCCCAGCCAGCTCCGTGTAGCGGGCTCGAGGAGGTTGCACTAGGCGATGGGAGTATTTCCTGGTTTCCCAGACGTGGGACTTGTGCTCTTTTCCCGAACCGCTCACCTTTTCTGCCACCCCTCTTGTTAAATGTAAGCCTGCAACCCGCAATGCATGCTTTAATGCCTCATGAAGCTATTTTTTTAATCCAGGATGGAGATGTAAAGGCCTCGAAACTCATCTTAGTGATTGAAAATAGTATATTTAACAGTCAGGATAAAAGCAAACATTCCATACCTGTTACTTAGAATTTATGTGCTGCACCAAAACACTCACTTGAGAATGGTATAAAAGACCTATAGAGGTGCACTAACAAGCTCAGATATTGATACAGAAGTTGGTTCATTCTTTATACCAATAGTTTATGTTACTTTTATTGCAAGATAGTTCTTGTCATAAGTTTGTTTTGTTCCTCAGTATTGCAGGAATTGTTTATTGCTTATTTTTGAAAGTTAATATGAAAACAAGGAAAATAAATTCATTTCTGTATAAAAGGTGGTTAGTCTTAAAAAAAAACAGACTTACATTACAGATCTGAAGCATCAGCTCTGGTTACAATGTATGCTTTTCAGACAGCTTACATGTTAGAGATCCCACATTGCCCTCTCTTTGCCCTGCATGTGGAAATGGCATGGTTTCAATCACCTGAGTACACCAGTGCTGTTTTTCTTTTTTTTTAAATAACGTTAATGTGATTTGTAGTAGAATGATGTGCTAATTATGCTGTTTCTACAAGCCAGAATAAGAATAGGCTTTTTAAATGCGCAAATACTTTCTGATAACAGAGGAGCTTAAGCAGCCATAATGGATGTATGGGTGGTCTGTGCAATTCCAGGTACTGCATGTTATGCAATTCGAACTTTTAAGTAGAAGAAATCGTACTGTGGCCACTGGAAGAAAAATAAGTACTAGAAACTGGTTTTGCTCTATTTTATTTTTTTAGTTAACTTAGGTGACATGTTTTTAAGAGTATGGACAAAGGATCATAGGAATAAAAGAGCATAAGCAGTTCAGAATCTTTTTCTCATATACACCTACTTGTGTAAGCAAAAGTCTTCAGTTCCATACTGAAAAAAATATGTCTGACTTTCTGAGCACTCAGGTATAGGGGCTGTCAAAATAATTAACTTTGGAGATTTAAGCTGAGAGCTGTACTGAACAAGTAGAACTGTTCAGTCATGGCTTGAATCTTTGAAATGCGTGAAAAAGTAGACTTTGGGTTAAAGGAAAAGCAAATATGGAAGATCAGGTTATGATATTTTAAACAGCTCTTTTCCTCTGGCGTGAAATCATCTGTGAATAGACTTAACTTTATTGCTTATCTTTCTGTTTTGTTTTGACCTGTGTCTCTGTATTTGCATGCTAGGCTACACTGATTTTAAAGATGCTATAACCCTCACCCTCATCCTGGAAGTAAGCAGTACAAAACTTGTACATTTTGAGAATCCTAAATATAATTGCTAGCCAGTCTAACCCAGTACGCAATGCTGAACTTGTTTTCAAACTGACTTGTCATGGTTGTCTCTAACTGACCTATACATATGTTGCATTTAGAACTGTGAAATGATTAATAAACATTTAAAATAGCTGAACTATATGAGTCCATACATTGTACTCAGTACTATACTCCACTTTTACTCCACTTTTATAATCCCTTATCCTTTTTTATGTTGTTTTAAGGTCATGTTAAACTCCAGAAATGAATTTTGAGTTTTGAAAATAGACGCGAACTAAATTTAGCAGTCGATGACTTAGACTAAATTTGTAGAAAAACTTTTACCATACTTTCTCTTATGCAGTTTAGATTCAGTTAATAATTTTACAACAGTTTACATAACTTACTGGTAAAATCCAAATGACAAACATTCGAGATACATTTAAACATTTAACTCTGCAGGTTGGGAACTTTTAGGGTTTTTTTTTTTGTTTGTTTTCAAGGAGGGAATTGTGTTTGGGTCCTGCAGTGAAACTAAAATAGACAGCTGCCCAGCTGTGTAGTATGGCTTACTTCAAATGTATGTGTAAGCTGAGCAAGATCCTCTCTTATACCTATCCTATATGACAGTCATCGTTGAAGCGATTAGTATGGGCTTGTCATTAATTTGATTAGAAATAAATATTTCAAGTATGATAGTCTTTTTCTTTCTCTGATTCCTGGAAATAACGCCTGTTATTGTGAGAAGTTGTTCCATAACTAGTGATGCTACTTGGCATTGTCAATGTTGTACCTAATTGTATGTAGAGAATTATCCCTGACATTTTCAGTTCTAGGAAGGATAAACTCAAACATAAGAAATCATACTCACAAATAAAACATGCCTAGTATTATTGTTGGGTAGTAGTAGTAATTTTATTGGAGTAGTAGTAATCTTACTATTTGATTAAAAATGCTTAACAGTTGAACAGAGAAATACAGTATTGTATAGGTGATCTAATGTACTTTTGAGTTAATTGTCACGGTTTCATGCTGCACAGTTGTCATCTGCTATAGTTGACGTTGTGCGTGCTAACCATCGCAGAACTGTTTTACTCCAGGTCTCAATTCAGGCTCTGAAATTTTACTGAAAAGCACCAAGTCAAACTCAAGAACAGATCTTGACAGAACAAAACATCTGAGATGCTCTTTATACATTCTTTAAAAAGTATTTTGTTAAAAATGAATTGAAATAGACTAGAGGCAAGCACACATGCTGACGCAGTTCCAGCACTCAGATAATAATGATTTATTTGCAAACTTTCTTAAATAATTAAAGTGCAGTACAGTTGGTTATAGAATGTTGCAGAGTTGGTTCGGTAATAAAGAGTTGCTGTTGGCCTGACATCTAGCCATTCTAAAATTGGTTTCGGGTGCTGTACTTGAAAATGAAAAATTGTTTTGTGTGCTGTGTTCCCCAAAGTTTTCCTGTAGTACGTCTGCTTTTTGCAGTGATTACTATGTATTTCCAAACTATTTTTCCCTTTATTATGTGAAGAATGTGTACAGACAAGCATGAAAGGAGACCAACAAACTCTTTAACTCTGAGAGCAAGTATGTTTCTTTTTGTGGATTTATTTTGATTCACATCTGTAGAATAAAAGTGTGTTGGATTACAATTCAGTTCAGGAAAAATGGAGATAACAGATTGGTGTTAAATACAATATAAACTGAATTTTTGAGGTAATTTTTTTATTAGTCATATTACCTATATCTTTAAATATTGGATAACAGAAATATTGAAGTATATTGAAATTAATTTAATTTTAAAGAACAAAGTCAGCTTACATGGTTATTTCTTTCAAAATTTTCCAATAGTAATACATTGATCTAGTTGAATTCAACACAGTTGTTTCTGTGGATTTAATATTTGTTATTCAGTCACATACAGGCACATGGCTACTGACTTCTTTAAGCCTTGCAGTCTGTGATGATGCCCTTACTGTTTTTTTGCATGCTATTTATGTTAAAAAAGAAAAAAACATAAGCTGTGTTCACTTTGGACAAATCGTGGAAACTTTGTCCGTTTAGTCTAAAGGTATTCTAAGTCGTGAGAGCCATAATTAAAACTGTTTCACAGAATTGCTAGACTAGCTGTTACCAGCAGTGGTTGTCCTCACATAGGTCATCATAAAGTGGAGTCACAATGAGCTTTTGTTGTGGAGAAAGGTTGTGAGAGAGCCACAAAAAATGCTAGGATGTGATAAAATAATCATTGTTAATTTAAAGTTAACTGGTACTACTCAAATTTATAAGTGGTACAGACATAACTTGCTAGTCAGTGATCATTTGCTGGTTGCCTGTATACTCTATTTGCAGTTAATTGCCGGTTGATCACCTTTATCATAATGTTTCTTTAGAAGATGTATTTTAACTGGTGATGGGGAAGAGTTCATCAGCTACTATTTCAGAACTATGATATTTGAAAATAATCCACATTTTAATTATGCAACATTGGAGTATGGAGACACACAAGTATAGAAAAGTATATCAATGACTTTGTTTTAGAATATTCTGTTTTACTGGTGTATTTTAAAAGACAGGCAGTTTCTTTTTCACAAAAGAACGCCAGGTGATGCTAAAATTCATGCTAGTTTAGCATCATAGAGATGCTAAATAGAGTTTCACCTTGGATGATGTACCTAAAACATCTGCAGAACTTTTTTCTAGGTGCTAAGAAAATGAGATAATGTGTCTCTTTTCTCATCTCTCTTGTTATTAGTTTTGGTGGTGAAAAAGAGTACCCTTCTTTCACATCCTCTGGCTATTTTAAAGGATTCTATAACTATGATACATTTGAAGCTTTCTTGATTAATTTCACTTAATCATTTCATTTAATCATTTAGTTAATTATTTCCATTTTCGTTGTCAGGAATATGAGGAGCAGTATCAGTGAAATTTAAATGTTTTACCCTGCTGCTTCCCAGAATGAGTTGAACTGTGGTGGCTCTCAACTATTTGCCTTTTGTTAAAAAGACATAGAAAAAGAAAGCAGTTTTCTCATCAGGAAATAGTAAATATGACATTGATACTCATCTGGCTAAACGTTTCCATGTGTGCTGAATAAATATTTACAGTTTTAGTATCCCATTCTCGCAGACTGATTTGACTTTTGCTTTTCTCCAGATGCAGAATTTTGTGTTTTACCTTTGTAAATATATGATCATGCAAGGATCTGTTAAAGGGCCAAAATGCTAGTTTTCTTCTGTGCATATCTTGCTCTGGTTTTGATAATTAGTCCTTATTTCCTTTGTGAAGTAGTATAGGACAGAGATTGATTATTTTTCTGTTTTTTGTACACACGCTCTAAATTAGTTCTTAAATTCTATCTGAATTAGATACCTGGTTACTTGGGAGGATAATGTAAATCTCTGGATTCTGTTAATGCTTTTGAGTCATTATTTGGTAGTTAAAGTATCGGTCCTGCTTGCTACTCATTTATAGAACAGTGAATCATATTGCAGTTTAACACAAATGCAGTTCTGAACTCTCGTGATCTCTGGTCCTTTATTTGCCATATACTTCCTGAGACTTTTGCAAACTACTTGAGATTTTCTTAACAATTTTTATTTCAGTCTCGTCCTGCTATGAGCAGTCTGTTTTCTTCTGGCAGTTGTAAGAGTGGATTTTAGTAATCAAAATGGCTTTCTTATACAAGAAAGAACAAAAGCATTTGAGAAAGCAGGCCTTAAACTATGGACTAGATGTTTGATCATTTTCATGAGAGTCCTTTTTACTTGAGAGGAAGCCCACTTTTTTTCTTCTCTGTAAAACTGGTCCATCTCTGGACAGCCACTGAGAGTTTTACTTCCTGAATGGTTGATCCATCATTCTTTAGAATTCCTGACCTCAGCAAACGCTGGTGTAACTTCATGGTAAGGCCTAGGACAATGGTATATAATTGTGTGTTAATTTGTGTATTCAGAGTTTGGCTAGTTTGGCTTTGAAGGCAATGAGTGGTATTAGTCTCAGTTCCTTTATCACAACTTTTCATGAATTGCATGTGTATTTCTTTCCTTCTCTTTTTTGACTTCTTTGGATTTTTTTTTTTTTTTTTTTCTGTTTGTATGCAGTATTTCTTTGGGAGAGCTGATAGCAGCAGTGATCAACTAGGTACTTTTTTAAACCTTACTCAACAGCTGCTTCTACTCTCTATAGAGTGAGTGTTCTGCAAAAGAGTAAGCAGGTCCTTAGCTGTTTCTGCACTAGTTCTTGTCTTCATCTCTCGTTGCCAGTTGTACTGAACAAATGGAAACTTTTTTTTTGAGAATTCTTAAAATTTTGAGGAACTGAGATGAAATCAGGCAGTTTTCACCACAATGTGGTGTCAGATTTATCCCATGATAAATGCATAGTCCTTGTAACAGCCCACTCCTTGCACTTTCATGCTTCTGGCTAGTAAGCTACCATTTCTACAAAATGGCGAGTACAGGTATATTACAATTTACCATTGGCTTTCCACTTACTTCAAGAGTTTGCCTACAGGATTTACCTAATTTTATTGGATGCAGGTTTTGATGATTGGAGATTTTTAAAAAATCCTAAATGAATAATACTGGATTACTATCTTTTTTTTCCCCTAGCCTTGTGATCATATGAACAGGTAGCTAATTGATTATTTTTCTGTTGGATTTGCATTTGAAAATATAATGCAAATGGTTAAGTTACTAAAATATATATGTTGAAGGTAATACTTGGCACTCAAAGCAAAAAGATCTTACACATAGGTTAAAATATGTTACTGCATTTGATCTTTACGGATTATGGGGATTGACAGACAGTGCTCTAGTTGCCATTCACAGTGATAGCATAAAAGAAGATGTGTACAAGAGGCAGGCACAGAGCTTAGATCCAGGAGGCAGTGGTAGCAAGGAACGACGATTAAGCGGTAAGAGGGAGTAGCGATAGTTGATAGATGAAGGGCCCATATTTTGTTAGGCTTCACCTTGCTTATTGTGAAGCAATAGTCTTAACTATAACAACAGTTTTGTTAGAGTGGAGTAAATACCCTTTTTCTGAACACCACTGGCAGCTGCAGGAGGTATTTTATGGAAGGCAGTGAACACAGCTGTCTTACGTTGTTGAATTGGAATTTATAGTTGAAATAGCATGCATTTTTGGAAAAGATATTTCGGAAGATCCTTCTCCACATGTGTTTTGGCCTAGGATTCAATGTTTCCACCTATTAATTCGTTTATATTTGAGTGGTGGGGTTTCTTTGGTGTGGAGGGGGTTTTTTGTTTTTTTGTTTTTTTTTTTTTTTTGATTTTAGGATTTATTAACTACTTTTAAAAACTGAGATAAAATTAATTATGTGCCTCTTTTGCTTCCATCCCTATTATTCTATAGATATTTTTCTTTAAAGAAGTATAAAATACTGTGAATTGAAAACTACTCATTATAGAACTGTTGGTTTAAAAATCCTGGCCTCACAGTATGGCTTTATGGAGCTGTAATGACAAACCATTTAAAAATTAGTAGGATAGATAGAGGATACAGTTTTCATACTTTGATACTGATACGACTGTAGATTTAAAAGGGGAATTAATCATATTTGTAAATGTCGTTGGATTTTTCCAATGGTTAAGACCAAATAGCTTATAATATATTAAGCAGATTGGTGGAAACCCACAGAAAGGTCTGATTAGGTTAGAGTTTTCCAGAATACTAAATCTCCTATATGTATTATCAAACCAAAATTGGTTCTCATGAAAAAAAATTACTTTCTGAATCTACTGTGGCTTCAGATAAAATGTTGGTCTCTCTAGCTTGGTTGCCAGATATGTAGTAGTAGTTGCTTCTTAATTTTCAAAAGCTTGAATGGAATCACTTAACAGGAAAGGAAAAATATTTCTATAATCGATATGTTGGTTTGAGAAAACCAACCTGATGTAAATCGTATTTGTGAATTTAGTTTAAATCATGACTTTTCTTTGGGATTGAAAGGGAAGTTAAACCGTATCTAAGGAGAAAACATTTTGGAATAGAAAACCAGAAAATCAGTTGCTAAAAAATATGCGCAGATTTTTGATTTTCATAACATTTAGGAATTGTCCCTATATTCCATATCTCACAGTTGTAGAGCTGTGATTATATTTAGACTTTTATAAGGTACATGACTTCATACTGCAGCACATTTTACTGAAATTGTAATATGAACAAAGGGCACTTCTCAAATGTGACTACTCAGTGAGTTTGATCCTGGACTTCTGCAGAGATAGACATTGTGCATGAACTTACTCGCTTCTCCTGTTGATCTAGAATAAGCTATAAAATCATGATAAAATGTTAATGATAAAAATCAGCAATATGGCAGTAGGAAGAAAATATAGCAGATGAAATACCGCTTTTATATTCCCTTTTTTTTCTTATGTGATGTACTTTCAAAGATTATCCGGACATTTTCATCTGGGATAGATCTGAGGTAAAGCCCTCAATGAGGCTTAGGTTAACCCCTCAATCTTGCTTAGCCATTTTAGGTGATAGATTTATTTTTTTCTAAGATTTTTGTTCCCTTACAGTAAACCCTCTAAGTTTGTGAAGATACAAGAAGAGAGAAGAGGAGAGTGAAAAGAAGAAGAAGGATTATGTTTTATAGCTTATAATGGGCACGGGGCAGATAAAGAATGTTGTAGAAGCTATTCTGAACTAAACATCTGTTTCTTAGATGTGTGCAGTCAAGGGCTCTAGACTTGGATCCGGATAGTTTCTTTGAATTTTAGCGTAGTGTTCATAGTCATTTGTACAAAGCAGCATTCAAACAAAATTAGTCAAATATAAGGGTGTACATTTAGAGAGTAGGAAGTGCAGGCTATTTTTACAGAATTCATAAGCCTTCCTTGAAGGTATGAATTTAGAAAAAAGCATTCCCATGTCAGTATGAATTGAATGTGAGCTTTCTGTGTGACAGTGAAGAAGCTACTGTGATTTTTGGATGTAAGAAGTAGCAAGTATGTAGGATAATTTTATGTATGTATGTTAGTTCTAAAAATACTATACAGAATTAAAAATAGCCAACATTTTTAAAAAGAAAAAATAGAAACAAAGGAGACCTGGAAGATTGTTGCAAGGGGTGGAGGAGATATTTGAAAGAATTATCTGCTTACTCTCACTGAAAGAAACACAAAATACGATTTCATTACATCTTGTAGAGAGAAAATAGAAAGTACTGAAAATTATCTGCTAGTTTAGAAAGTATTATTAGAAATAGTGCCTAGAGTTGGAGTCAGACTTCTGAATTTTAGATGCTTCCTTTTATTTCTTTTTTTTTTTCTTTTTTGAAAACAACAAAAGTAGTAGGTTTGTTTCATCCTTATTTTCAAATCAAGCCTGAATTCCCTTTTGTAAGGTATGTTTTAGTAAAATGCGAGGTATCAGAATAGAGTAGCTTGTAAAAATCTCGTGAACAGTAGAATTTTGGAGCTTGGAATAAATGCTCTAATATGCCTTTTGATTCTGAAATATGAAAAGTAAAATGGAATTTTGTCCATTCCATCACAAAATTGCTCAGGTTCAGTAAATTTGAAAGCTGTATGTGTCTTTTCTCAAAATGAAGTGGATGGGAGAAAGCCTGTACAGAGGCAGTGATGGTAATACCTGACTTCATTACAGACTAAAATGTTACTGGTTAGAGAATGGCTTATTGGCTTTTCATCTTTGTTTTCCTTGATTACTGATATGCTCAGTTAGGAAGAATGTTCTAATGTTCTCTTCAAGCAAACCTTTGTAAAGAATGCTGTGTAAGATGACTGACATGTAGACCTTAAACTTTTTGAGACCGTATTCTTCATGGCTTTTAAATATTTTATATATAAAATTAAATGCAAAGGTAAAAGGAAAACACATTCTGGCATGTCAAAAATATTGACTTTTGCTAAATATATAATTATATAATATATTTAATGTTACGTATTACACACATTATATATAAAATTCACTATATAAACATATAAACTTATTTAAAGACATATTTTTTGTGTGTGTTAATATAAATCACATCATCCAGCGTTTAAAAACAGTTGCTGATAAAATGACTGCTGTTGGGTTGTAATTCTCTGTGTTTTTTATTTTTATTTTTTTATGTTGGGCTTTGACATCTTGTATTGCCTTGCATTGATTACTGGAAGAGAAGAATTCTTCATTGTTCTCCTCCAAAGTCAGATATATCATGGGGAATGAAGTATCTACTATTCTGGTCATCCTACATGCACACCTGATCCATAATTTTAAAATTCACAGTAGGCCCTAGTCAGCACCAAGAAAGCTTCTTATTTACTGAGGAATGGGCTTAGGTAACATTTCCTAGAGAGTAAATCTCAGGAGAGTGTATAAAATGTAACATAATAAAAGCATGATGATTATTGTCCTTTTTTAAAGCAATGGCTGACAATGCTTTTTTCTTTGCAGTGTGCAAAGATATAAATATTTGGTGAGCAATTCAGTGACTTATTTCGGTTTATACTATTGGATTTTTTTCTAATTGAATTTCATTGAAATATGAAAAAAATTCACCTAATTTGTTAGGTTAATATGTACTAGGTGTGACTGAGTGTTTATCTTGTTTTCCAGACATCAAATTTAGGACTTGCTGAACATTGATTACATATCTGAATCTGAACATTTACTACATGTCATTATGTATCTGGTTAATGTTGCATCCTGGTAGCAGGCATGGCCAAAAGCTGCAGAAAAAAACTGTAAAGATCTCAGTAGAGATATGTGTAGTTAATTGCCCTGACACTGGCTCAGGTCATGATCTCAGAGGCTGGTGCAAGTCCTAAAGCAGACAGTTTAATATCAGTATCAAAATTCCCTTAGCTGTAACAACAAATATCTCTGTCATCTACATGAATATCAGTTCCTTTGGATCACATGAAATCAGGGTTTTTCTTAGTTTCCAAACCTTCTTATGGAAAAACTAGTCTTATCTCTTGCCATTATTTTCTTACTGATTGTGGCCAGAGGTGTGAAAAAGGATACATTACTTATGCACCTGTATTTTAATAAAATGAATACCTTACCTTACTCAAATTTTGTATTCAAAATATCACTATAAATACTGCTTGCCTGTTGATTTAAGAGTGGTGAAAGATGTCAGAATTAAATGCTGGGCTTTTTAGAAGCACAGTATGCCATTGTTGCTTGCAGAGATGGGGTAACTTGCTCTGTAAGTAACTGACCAAGCACAGACTAGGTAGTTGATGTGCACGCTGAGTGGTCTTGGGGAAACTTTAGTCTGTGGCTTAGCTCCGTTCACTGTAGTGACTTGTAAATTACAGATAATTACAATAAAATTCACTTTTAACATTTTTAACACTCTTTGAAATACGGTTTTACCAGTGAAAATATTTGTTTGCATTACTGAACAATCAGATTGTGAAATATGCTGATTAGTTCTCAGCTGTAATCTTTCTCTGAAGACCATTCCTCTTAACAGAATTAAAATAAAAACACAGAGCAGAAATTCAGTGCTTTAACTATAGCATCAGTCTGATCTGTTACCAGTCCTCCATGTATGTTTGAGCAAGCCCATCTTTTTTCCTCTAAATTTGGAAATAGGACAACAGTTTTATGTAAATGATACTGGGGGAGAGGACTACTAATAATGTTGTTAAGCCTAAGTCATATACACTCGAATTTTGGCTGTTACCTAGTTACTTAGCTCTCATTATCATTAATTTTTGCTGTAAAAATCATTAAATTGCTGTATGAGATAGAGGAAAATAAAAAATTGTGAACGTAATTGACTTTACTTACCAACCCGCTCATTTCAAGGATATGATACTTGAATCTAGATTTATGTAGTAGAATCTGTGTAATTGGCTGCACTTGCAGACTGTTATTTCTGAAGGAGATCTATGAGGAAGTGAGACTTTTTCCATTGTCCAAGAAATGCATACAGAATTCCACTATGGAGAATTTCTTCTATTTTCAGATAATACAAATTGCCTAGAATGGAGAGGATGGTGCAGGAGAAACACTTGTTTTAGAACGTGATGCTAAAAACTAAGTCTTATGAATCTTTTTGACCAATGTAAGAACAGAAAAGATTGAGGTGGTAAGAAGCAGCAGAATTTGAATTTATTTGGAAAAGTCAGTTCCTGTAGGAAATCCGTGCTGAAAATATATGCATTTCAGTGCGTTCATAAGTGATGTGGAAAGGGAGTAATAATGAGACAAAAAAAGTTTGACAGTGTTAAGTTACTCAACGTAGTGACAGTGGAGAGACAGCCATGATGGGTTGTAGAAGGACCTCGCTGTACTGACTGAGTAATAGCTTACAGATTGCAGTTTGATCAAACTAAATGCACAGTAATGCAGACTGGAGAGATGAGGATGAAAAAGGCAATTCTTGCATTATATACATGATGATGGGCTCTGAGATGACATCATTTGGTAATTAATAAGATCTTGCAGTTGAAATAAAAATGTCTGTTCAAAGTTCAGCAGTAGTCAAAAGAGCAAATAGAATTCCAGGAACTGTTAGGAAGGAAATAGAGATCTGTTATACTGCACTTTTATCTTGTACCACTCTTGTTTCCACCTTACAAGACTGTATTGGCCGGATTGCATGTGCACTGAGGGGCAAAAGGGACAGTCAAAGTAATGGAACAGGTCTCTGTGAGAAGTTAAAAAATACTAATAGTCTTTTCAGGGTAGAACAAAACTCTGGTTAAAGAATGAATGAGCTTCAGGTTGTTGGTGGCTGACATGATATACACAGAAAGTATCATTAAAAGGGCAATTGTGTACTGCTTTCTGTAAACATAAGCTATTAGACGTTGATCCTATTGGTTTTCTCGTACACTAAAAAACATCTCTTTCACTGTTCCCTAGCTCAGAGAAAGGGAGTAGAGGTGAAGAAAAGAAAAAGGGGGGGGGAGATAAAATATTTTAAGATGGGAGGAGGAAGTTAAAAATCAAAATAAAAATATAAAAAAGAGGCAACCAGAGAGGGACAGAACAGAGCAACCGTGACAGTAACTACTGCTTCTTGATGGAAGTTGGCAGCTGGTGGGTGCATCTGGTGATGATCTGCTCAGAGGCATGGTTAGACAAGGAGCTTGAAAGTCTCCTGCAGTTGCCAGATCTCTCTTCAAGTTCCTGCTCCTCCTGGAGTTCAAAATAGCCAGGTTGGCTTGGGCCAGGTGAAGGTTGAGAAGAACATCCTGTGACTTGGTAAGGCTTTCCTTGGATATGGATGGCACATGAAAGCGAGAATGCAGGGTATATATGGAATGTCAGGAGATGCTGTAGGACCTGGAAAAGGAACCTGGTATACTTGGTATACGCACTTGATATGCACTAGGGTCTTCCTTTCACCATAGGACTGCTGTGAGTCAGTATCCTGTGAGAACATCTGAGCCTCTGTGGTTCAAATGCTTCGCTGAGGATTTTTGAACTTACAGTCCTGCAGAGCAATGGAACTGGTTAATAGTACAAGCTACCCTTGCTGGGATTTTTCACCGTTCTATGGCAGTAAATCTTACTACTTAATGTTTTAGTGTTATACAAGGCCGATGAGTTGGACGGGTGGAGCACAGCTGATTCAGGGTAGTTTTTGAGGCATGATTTAGAGATGGTCAGGTTGGCTGATGAACAGTCTACTCAAACTAGGGAGGAGCCATTGAGTACTGCTGGAGATGTGATGCAGCTTTGACCTTCTTTGTTTTGTCTGTTATGTTTCTGTATAGCTGACTTAGGGTAAGAGCTTGTAAAGTAGAGAGGAAAATACATTTTTTTACAATTCAATAACAAAACAGATTGAGAATCAGTCTTAAAGAAAAAAGTCACAACAAAAATCCACTCTTGCAAGTGCTTGTTCTTTAAATCAGCTCCAAGACTTTGTGTTTTCTATCTAATAAGCTGGTGTGTGCTTACAGCCTTGTGGCTGACATCTAATTCTTATCTTGCAAGATCATTAGTCTGAGGATTGTTTTCATTGAGACAGATTAAGGTTTGGTGATAAGTGTATCTTTATGACTCATTTTGTCCCTGAAGTGTCATTCAGGTTCAGGCCACCCTTTTAAGATTTCCTGTGATTTATAATCATTTTTTAATCAAATATGAATACTTTTTTCAAAGGTTTACTGACAGCCCCCACCTAGTTACCGAAAAGGTGATGTGGTTAGGGCATGACTAGAAGGAATCATACAGCCAAACAGAAAAACAAATCTCCCCTTTCTTCCCAAACTCATTGAAAATTGGCCCAGTGTTTTCTTTAGGTGTGAATGTGATGGGAAGATTAATGCTCATTTTTTATTCTGTGATTTCCAGTTTTGTTTGCAATGGAGCTGATTGGTTTGTTTGGAGCTGAGTATGTACAACCATCCAGAATACCTGAGGTAGCCAGTTCATTGTCTTTTCCCCGACTTTCCAGAATAAAGTGACAGCGCGTTACATTTTCATGGACACTACAGACAAATATATAGTTGTATTAAGTGCATTGAATTGAAAAATCACTGGCAATTTTTCCAGTAATGTGATAGTATTGTCTTTATCTTCCTTATGCTTTTTGTCAGGGAAAAAATAAAATTATTCCCACAAAGTAGTATGAGAAAACTGTATTTCTGTTCTTTATGTTTTGATTCTTTACACCTGTTTTTCAAAAATGGTTCCAATAGTTTGGAAGTGGTTTCTCTTTTACCAGCACAGTAAAACTCATGACTTGTCTTTGATTTTTAGACATTCTTTTTTTTTCCCCAAAAAATCCTCTATAGAAGTTTAGTCTTTGTCTTTTAACATTTGTGTTCTTCAAAAGACATTAGATTTCTTTACCCCCCATACCAGACACACTATTTTCTTCTGAGACTTGGTTAATTTAGTGACTGATGATACCATCAATCTTCAAAGAGGGAAAGTTTCATCTTTAATTTTTTGAGTAGCATGCAATAGTTCAAGAAGTTCAAGTATAAAATAAAGCTTTGCATATTTTTTGTCAGGGGGTTTTATACTCTTTGGTCAGGTTTAAACTTCATTCAAGTCAATCTTAATGAAATAAGAGGGCGGAAGAAATAGCATTATCCCAAATGTTGTATTTGTATTGTGATGACTTCACTCAGAAGAGCCTTTGTTGAATCTTGGGTGAATACACAAGTGTTTGTAGCATCACTGTTTTCCAGGAAAATATGAAAAAAAAATTCTTTTTTTTTCCAGCAGATGTTAAGATAGCTGGGAAACAGTTACTATTTTTTTATGGATTGGCATATTCTTTTTAGTTCTGGTCCAAAATCGGTACTGAATGATTAGGAAAAAGAAATTGATCTTACAACATGTGAAGTGATTTTTGAATTAGGTTTTGAACAGATATATGTGTATGTCATCAACTATTGATAGACATGCCATGTTCACAGAGCAATTTTTGTTCTCTGAGAACACATTTTTTTGTTCTCTGAGAACATTTTAACAAGAGACTCCAGATTGAGGTATTCACTACAGCAGTGCCTCAGATTTTAAAAGCAAGTTCCTGTACTTACTGGTGTTTCCATAAAAAAACTGATGCAGTCACTTCAACTATGCAAGTCCTTCCAGCTGGGAACTTATGAGAATAACTAGAGAAACTGGGTTTGTTAGTAGTCAGATGTCTTTTCATAGTGATCAGATGCTTGAAGAAGTACTGATCATTTTTTTCTTTCCAGGCAGGCGTTTGATAGGAGTTTATGTTATCCAGGAAAATAAATAAATGAATAGTGAATGGAATTAGGTAGATTTTCTTCAAAACACACCAAATCGTATAGCAACTCAACTGTAAAGCATATTTTTTGAAGTTTGCGTGATGGTTTGTGTGTATGTGTTCCTTTGCGTGCTTCTTCAAGCTTATATTGTAATATAACTAGTGTATTTCAAAATCTGTGAAACTTCTGGGGTTTTTCTGCTGTTTGAAGATTACAGCATTTCATCTTTGACCTTCCGAAATGAACTGGCTTTCCACTGTGGAAAAAAATTGCAGCTGCCTGATGTGATAAGGCTCAAACTTCATACGAATAAGTTCTTTTTGAACTGAGAGCTGTATTGTATACTACCATACAGATTGTTAACTGTATTTTATACAGTTATTTAAAGGAGTAGGTGTGTTTGTTACAGTATCTGGGCGAAGACTTACCATGATAGTAATAACTGTTTAAAGGTGAGTCACATCGCCCTGAGGCATGCCAGAACATCCCTTGGAGGTGTGGAATTCTGAGGAGTACCAGCTCAGAAACCTAGAGCCACCTTCACCTGCTTGACTTTATATTATGTCCTGCTTGGTGCACTCCTCCTCACCCCCAGTTGATCTTCTCCATTACTCAGGACGGTATGGACATCTGCCATCCCCACAGTAACCCTGTCTGCAGGCTGAAGCGTCCTAGTTCTTCGCTTAGAAGCTACCACATAGTTTTCATTATCCCTGATAATTTCCTGTGGATCTTGGAGAGTGGCGAGGAAGGCAGAAATTTGAACAGCATTCAAGATGGGAACGCACTGTAGGTTAATACACTGGCCTAAGTAGTGTTTTGGTTGTAAGATTGTTTGTTATTTTTACTGCTGTTGAGATCTTTCTGGTTTACTGTTGAGCTGATGCTTTCAAAGAAACGTCTCTTGTATCAGCAGATCTCATTCCTGAATAGCAACAGTCAGCTTGCAACCCTATGTCCACTACTTCACATATACTTACGCTTATTTGGTCTGCCATATTATTACTTGTTAGTATTACATAGGTTCTCTTGCAGCTTTTGATAGTCAGACTTTATTTTTCCTATCCAAAAGAGCATACAAGCTCTGGGAGGGCACTGGGGCTTAGCTTTAGTGTAAACAGAATGACTGTTCATTCAGATTGTTTGTCTCCTGTCTTTAAAGAGTAATTTACCAAGTTGTCATACTTTTTAATTATTTTTATTAAATGCCTTCTGGTAGTCCAGGTGGACTATATCAGTGATTTTCTGATCTGTGCGCTCATTGAGCCTTTGAAAGAATTTCAGTAGGCTTGAGATGGGGCCTTTCATTACAACAACTGTGTGGAGTTACCTGGGTACCTGCTAATTCTGTTCTTTCAAGTAGTTTCTTTTTCTTCTGGTACAGGCATCAAACTTGACGGATCTGTTCCCCAAGTCGCTTCTTGAGCCCTTCTCAGAAATTCATGTTACTTTTCTTGTATTTTAGTGCTACAAGATGAGGACTGTTTTAAGTGAGAATTCACAAATCAGAATTAGTGGTTATTTCATTCTTGAATTCCTTCAGATGGCAGTTCTGATGGCAGATAGCAGATGAATGGCAGTTCATTATGTTTCTCTTTGTGTATATATTTTGTAGCCTCTTATAAACGTAAAGGAGGATTTTAATATGGGAGGTCTCCACAGTTTTTCCTCAGTGAATGAAACTAAAAGCTGAGTAGGGAGCTTTTTGTGTAGTACTTTATCTCGTATGAGTCCTCCTTTATTTGTTCATTATCTTTTGGCCCTAGAGGAGCTCTCTGCTCCTTTTGTCCCTTTAAAGGGGCTTATTGTTACAGCTTTTCTTGGTTGTTTTTCAAGCTTGCTTGCTTTATTTTTTTACATTTAAGTTGCTAAAGTGTATAGTCACTTTTTGTTTTTTTTCTTATTTGGGCATTACTTTTGATTTTCTGAAGGTATCCTTTTAGTTCATATAGTTTCATTGACCTTACTGTTTGGTCATCTTGGTATTTTTTTTTCTAGTTTTCTTAAAGGCTTTTTTGATGCGAGGGCAGGCAATTATCTTCTGCTAGTGAGCTGATTTCTCGTGAACTGTTGCAGCTAAGCATTTGTACAAAAGGCATACAAGAAAAATGAGCCAGAAGATCAACAAAAGTTTTTAAAATAAACTTATATATATAAGCTATAAATAAACATATATATGTGTTTAGCTCTTTACTTTCATATATTATAATCCTGAATAAATTGTGGTTGTTTTGTTTTGACTAGATTTGAAGAATGTCAGATTTCTTTAAATGTCTACTGTTGTAAAGAATTTTCTTGTGTGCTAGAGACAAATCCCAGGTTTTATTCCTAGAGGGCCAGCGAAGCCTTGCCTCTCTGTCTAACCAGCCTAGCAGGAGAGCAAGTGGAACGGAATCCCTGGTTGACTTTATAAGGCATAATGCATGAATTTGGTGAAGCTAGAGGCCAGAACATGTGCTTTCAGTTGGGTTCAAGGAGGCATTTGTGCATGTTGAGGGCATCTCTGCATTCAGAAAAGCTGGGTTTTGGCCCCCTTTGATAATGAATTAAAATATGCTCTGGATTCATATGCTCTACCTAGTTCAAGTGTGTTCAATACTAAAAGATTCAGTGAGGAAGTTTTAAGAAATGTTAAATCTTTTAATTTTATAAATGGAACTGCTAAGTGTTGCAAAAAATGTAAAAAATATTTAGTCCTGAGCTGTCACTTTGTCCTATCTAATGTTATAATTGTTACTTTTTTAGACTTCCTTTGTAAGGAACCAATAGATCTAAATCACCATTAGTCCAAGTGAATATTGGTTTCAAAACAAAATGTTTCTTCTGAAAATTAAAAGCTTTTTAAAGACAATTAATGAAAAATAATTCAGAGTGGTAGTTCATTTTGTCTTGGTTTCTTCGAAGTACTAAATTTAGGATTTGCATTTCCTTCTAAGCCACTGTTAGAATCTGGAACATCTGAATATTTCTGCTTATACTTTGTCCAAAACCCTGTCTCTAGAGAAATACAATCTTATTTTTTCTGTTTCTTTTGGTTCCTATTTTTACTTTTAATAACAAATAATGCAAACTAGAAAACTTATACTATAATTGTCTGCTATCTGGAATAGAATAATGAGATGCTATCAACATCCCCTTTAAACTGTTGTTTTGGGATATGCTGAGATGTATGATAGCAAGATATGTGAATCAGTGCTTTAGAATCAGTTGTGTGCGAGTGCTCTGTGGTTCCCAGCGTTGTGGTGTTCCTGATGCTTTGAACTGCCTCCTCCCCTTTTTCCTGATCGTTTCAAAAGTAATGGACTAGATGGGCATGATCCTAGCACATCTGTGCGATTCTGCCCTCTCCTTGCTCCGAGAGTCTGTGGTCTCGGAGCTGCTGTTCCTGTTCTCTTGGGCGGGCCTCTGGGATTGGCCAGTAGTAGTTTGGGTTTTGAGAACGCTGACCGGGAATATCCAAACTGACTCTGCTGAGGCATTTGCATGGAAGTTAACAAATTGCTTCCAGCACTGTAGTGGCACCAAACCACAATTTAGCTGTACTTGCATGTGATTACACCCAGGCTGGTATCCAGGACATGGATGGCCAGCCATCTAGCAAATCACCTATAGATAATTGAAATTTGACCACTGAACTATTAGTATACAACAAAGAAGAGAATAAGTGGAGTCTATTGGTTCTCCTCCTCTCTTCCCCCTTTCCCCTGTGTCAGTTAACAGCATTTATGTATTTGAATTCTAGAAAGCATCTTCTTTTTGTTGTGTAGGAAGCACCTAAGCACTTCAGAATATTTTGCAACAGCAATTAGCATCTTGTAAAATGAGATATAATGGGGGGGGAGGGGTAACTGAATATGTAGCTGTGAACTGGTAACAAAACTTCCTGTGTTTTAATGGGCATCCTTTCAAGCTAAAATGACTGGTATTTATGCTTGGACAAAGCAAACTTTTTCTCAGTTTGACAGCTGTGCAAGTTTTCAGTTAAAAATCTTTTTTTGACAGGAGGGTATAGAAAAAGCGTTTCGTGGTTGTAGTGAGAACAAATCCTTATGTCTTGGGAACTCAAATACAACTGAAGAATATCTTGTTAACTTCAGAGCAATAAGTTATTATATAGCAGCTTGGGGAGCATGACCTGTATTTAAGATTTGTCAAATCCTTTCCACTAAGTGATCCTGTTTACTGTTGCATTATACTTTGTTAATTGTAAACCATTTTGAATGATATTTTCTGTGCTACCTGTTCAACTATGGTTGAATTTCAGGAAATTGAAGGATTAAATACATTACATTGCTCGGCACATGTAGTGGGGGAGGGGTTTTGTGATACTGTTTTTGTTTCAGTGACCATTTATGAAAAAAATCCAAATTTTCCTGAGGCTTTAGGAAAGAAAGGTTAGATTTTGTATGAATGGACATTTTGGTGTCAGGGCTCTGTTTTCAAGCTAACATACTTTTAAACATATTTTGTAAACAAAAATATAATGCAAGTTAAGTCAAGAGCTTTAAAACTGATTTGGCATTTTGTATCTGGGTATTTTGTATATGAAAGTAGCAAAATGTTGGACAGTCCTATGTTTCATAATATAAGGAGTTGAAGGAGTAAAGAACAACATATTTTAAAAGCCATATACTGTGAATAATCTGAGGTTTTCACAGCAAGTAAATAGCATTGGAATGTGAATTCCAGACTCATTTAGTGTGAAAGGAGAAGTTTTTTTCAATTACCACTTATCAGTCATAACTATGAATTTAGTTTATTTACAGTTGTCAGTATGTAGCAAAATTCTGATGAAAAGCTGCCATTCTGGATTGCTTCTGTCAGGAAGATGTATGTTCCTATAAAAAGAGTAAAGTTACTTTTGCATCATGGGAGAAAAATGATGCACAACTCCACTACTTGTTTTGTGGCTGTTTTGTTAGTTAGATATTAATGAAGCTGTGCAACTATATTATAACTGAGAACTGAAACAAATGCTTGCTTAAGCATTTGTGTAACTTATGATACGTTTTTTCTCTAGCTATAGTGAATGAAGTAAGTATTTTTTACAAATCTGCTTTTTCAAGTGGCAGAATTGCTACATGTTCCTTTCTCACTGGGCTGAAAATTTTTGTTTAATATTGGGTTTTTGTTTTGTTGGGTTCTGCAGGCAGATGATGACGCATGACATAAGCGTTTGGTTAAAAGTCTGTTATGCTTGCATAAATGTCATCATGTATACTGCCGTTAAGTTTTTTGCCTTGGAAAGAAAACCTTAAGAAACCCACCATATTTGTGTGTTGTATGTATTACCTTTGCAACTGCACCTGCACCTATCTGCTGTTTTTAGTGTTAGTAAATCTGGGTATGCAGTGAGCATTACAAAGAAGGATCTTACCTTTTAAGCATTTTGTATTATATTTTTTATTGGGCCTTTTTTTTTCTTGAGTGGGAATACCTTTCTTGGACTATTTTTATGTTCTTGAATGGGGATGCCTTTTCTGTATAATGTATAATTAAAATTAAGTAAAAATGAAAAGTCGTATTTTCTTGTGACATACACTGTATTTTTTTTACTATTTTACAATTGCAGAATATACTTTTGACAAATTTCTTTTCTTTTCCTACCTCAGTTGTACTCGCTAAATGATTACAAGCCACCTATTTCCAAAGCTAAAATGACACAGATCACCAAGGCAGCAATCAAGGCTATAAAGGTGAGAAATCGGCTAACATACTTTGGTTTTCTTTGCACTTCTCATCTCTCAACTTGCATAGCTTAAAGAACTTGCTACTGAAATTCCCCCCTCCGCCCTTTTCTGTTTACAGTTTCCAAGTTATGATCAGATGTGATGGTAATGGATTTACAAAAGTGCAACAGAGGGCTTAATTCGTTGTTTGACTTTCATTTACTGATTGTCATATGCAAGAAGGAATTATCCCAACTTAGTTCATTGATCAGATCTGAAAGAGATTTTTTTTTATGCTATGTTTAATAAGGAAAATAAGATTGTCCAAGAATATGTGAATAAATATAATACTAAAAAGAGTTTTCTTTCTATTTTCAGAAAACATAAGATATGCATGCTTTTTGGATTAATACAATTGTTAAAGTTTTATTTCATTCTCATAAATTCATAGCATACTTTTTCGTGTGCATTGTTCCTAGATTTTATTTTTATTGTTGTTTGGATACAAATTAATCTAAATTTTAGTATTAGCATATTAATTAAAGAATTACCTTGCCACAAAATAAAATTAACTGCAATGAAGCAGCAGAAAACAGTACTGAAGAACAAGGGAGAAAAGTATGCCATCAATGTTAAACCGTTAAAACAGATGGGAATTCACTGAAATCAGGATAGGTGAAAAAGAGGAAAGAATAAAAGCAAAAAAGCCATTAATTTAGGCTCTTTCTATCTACATTTCTCTACTAAGAATGGAGAGATGTTTTCAGATTAGTGTCATCCATACTGGCATTTTGTATAGTTCAGAAAAATAGCAAGTTGATTACAGAAGAATGCATTGAGTTTCTTAAATAAGAAAAGTCTACGCAAAGTAGAATCTGTTGATTGCTACATAATAAAAATAATGCACTTTTTTGATAAAAATAGTACCAAATGTTTCTATAAAGTAAATGATTAAATAGTACCAAAATATTATATATTTCACTTTGAAGTAAACATTTGAGTTTTATCCATTTTGTGATTGAGTAAAGTGAACTTCAGAGATGTCATGACCTGCCAAAATCATGTAAGTTGTAATTCTAATTTTCCAGATATTAACTTGTAGCTGTCAGCCTACTATCTGATCTTTCTGACTGTGCTGTTTTCCTTAGGATATTTAATGCTAGACTGATGTACCAGGAAATTAATATATACAGTAACTTGAATTGGCATTGACATATTTTATTTCCAGAAACTAAAATCTTTTCTAAATGTGTATGGAGCCTACTCCAAGTGTAATGTATACCAAACAATTGTTCCTTTTTGTTGTTGCACACCAAACAATGACCATATACAATGGTCAGGAGAAAACAGAATATAAAGTAACTGCTGCATTTGCTCCTCACCCACTCTATTTGTGAGGTGTGCGTTTCAGTGCACCATATGAGGTAATGGAATAATGTAGCTCATGCTTCCATTTTTTTATCATTTCAATAAAAACATTTAATTGTGCAGTTTTATCACTATTGCAGTGATGTGTAAGTTTAAAATAATATTCCAAAGAAAAAGTATTTGGTGGAATTCATCTTCTTATTCTTGTGTTTTTAGGTTATGAAAGGTTTATGTTATTAAACTGAACTTGGAAAATAAATAAAATAATGTGAAAAATAAATAAAATAATGTGAAATTATATGCCTACTAACATTAAGGTAACATCTTCAGTCAGGTACAATAAAGTAGCTATAGGTTTTTGAAGGAGTAATTATATTATTCTCATACTTGCCTCTAAACAAGTACCTGTTTAAAAAAATACAATTAAAAAGAAAATCCTTCAGATGACAAAAACAAATGAGATTTAGTTTTCCTTATGCCTTTAAATGTTGTAAGGAAGACCATATACTCAGCTGAAGATATTGAATTGCTGGTTAATCAACCAGAGTGTCTAATTCTGAGTTTACTGTAAGAATTGCATTACTTGAACAAGTATATGCATTTTCAGATTTTCTACTCTGTTGAAACACTCTTTTATTTTCCAGTTCTACAAACATGTTGTACAGAGTGTTGAGAAATTCATTCAGAAGGTAAGTAAATCACAGGTATTTTTTGTCAGCACAAGAAAATCTCCTTGTTTCATATTATGCAGAGTATTTAAGACTGTCATGTTTTATGTACATGTGTAGATAAAGATTAAGATGAGGGAAGATGAAAATGTGTGTCCATCTTCTTATCCTTGTGCACATCTGATCAGTACCACTTTGTGGTGACATATCTTGAAGTTAATACTGCATTGGCTGAATTCCAAATGCTGATATTTATTTGCAGTAGTTGCTGATAGACTATTCCATATTCAAGAAGAGAGAGAAGGTTTTTCCTCTGAATGAAGAACTGGCAGTTTGTTGGGAACTGCACTGGTTGTCCTGACTCTTCCACAAACTAGTGAGAGTATAGATTATATTTACACATGCTGTATTCGGTGTCCCAAACTACTTGATAAGGGAATGTACTGAATTCTGGACCATTCATTGCTGGTTACAGAGAAGGCAGATCTATGTTGTGATTGATAACCTTGTCTAATGATCTCTCTGCATTAGATGTTTTCTTTTGGTGGGTTTGGTAATTCTTTTTTGTCTTTCATGAATGATTTAACGAGGTCCATAAATTATTAATACCATGAAATAGGAAGTTGGTATTTGAGCAGAATTGTAGATAAAGAGATGACAGGTCCTTTCTAGCCATTCGATGTTTATGAACTGATTGTGCATATTTGGATAATTGGATTATTTTTCTGGAAGCAGTCACCTCAAGCTAAAGCTCAGACCATTGAATCTTCCATTAAAATCTGCCACAGACTTGTCCAGAGTGATGTTCGTTCCATCTTAGCTTCTTGTGGGTTCTCTCCTAATCCAATCATTTCTTTCCTCCAAATTCATCTAAATTTTTTTTGAAACTTCATTTAAAATAATTCTTCACAATTTTTTTTTGACACTATCTTACTGCACTATTGTCATCTTGATTGATTGTATCTCTGGCAAGATAGCAAATCAAGGGCCACGTGACCACATTCCATGTACAAGGATGCTCTGTTGTGAGATCGAAACTTAGGTCATTTTTCTAAGTATCCAGATTTAAGTATTATCTTCATACTCAGACATATTCATGAATTGAACAGTTGGTGTGTTACATCTGTCTTATCTGAGATTGTGGATACTTAAGTTCACTGTCTCAGTTGAAATTTTACTTCTTTATTTTTTACTTCTATTTTATTTTTATTTTTTATTATCTGTATTATCATATTCATTACCATCCTTTCTTAGGCTTAGTGTATTCCATGTTTTTAAATACTCTACCTAGCATATTTGCTGAGTTTTCTTACTAAATTTCCATAGTTTTTACTAGTTTGAACATTGTGAAAAGTTGTATGCAAGTATGTTACATACACGGAATAATCTGGTTTTGATGGTCATTCAGCTAAAATTTGAGTAGCTAGAATACATGGAATTTATTTTCTTAAAACAGAATAATACATCCAGTGCATTATAATTTTGTAGTTTTAATACAAATTCTTAAAAATAAAGAATGCAGTACACTTTTAAAAATGAAGAATACCACAACTGTAAACACAGGTCTACATTTACAGCATAAATAAATTTTATATTGAGCTCTCAAGTGTTAGCAAGGTAACACTTTCAAAGCAAAAAATATGTATCTAGACTCTTAAGTAGTTTAATAATTTGGAGAGTTTGTTTTTAAACAGTTTAGAGAATTTTTGTAATGCTTGTATTAAAAAAATAAGCAAAAACAAAATTGGCTTTCTGTACCAATGAATTCCTTTATACCTGAAGCAATAGGTTTGTGTTTAGAAACTCTTGTCTTCTCTCCAAGTTGTGTTAATATTAGAGGTAAAGATAATTTGAAATACCTAGTCTGTATGTATTACCTCATATGGAAAACTCAAGAATAAAGTTACAGCCAGCCCTGTTTAACATTTTTTTTGTTAATGACGTCAAAGAAGGAATAAATGGCACACTGAGGAAGAAGCTATACATACTGAGGAAAGAGAAATCATATATAAGGACCTAATAAGATTTTTTTTAAAAAAAGATAGAAAGTGACAAAATGTAATTCTGCTTGGAGAAGAGGTAAACTAATACGTTTGAAAATAAGATATAAAGCATACACAAAATGCAAGGGAGAAACCTAGGAGGATGTGATGCTGGTAGACTGGATTCTGCGTTAGAGATAATGAGTTTGCAGTGTTACATGATACATTTTTAGATGGTCTGGACCAGAGAGGGAAGAGGTGTACTTTCTCATGTTTTCCATGATATCTTGTGTGATGAGAGTGTACAACTAGTAGTCATAAAGTAAATCCGCATCATAGTTTATTCCAGTGATGATTTCCTTATGGTTTTGTACAACTTTTCGTTCTGTCTTTAAACTGATTGCACTAGTCTGATGCAATTTTTTGTAATTAGAAGACAAAGACTTCAGCTGTAATAATTACCTAAGTAATTAGAATTGCAGTTGGAACATGTGCATTATAAATACTGTGCTATTTGTAAATTTATGTAAGTTTTCCATAGTTTTAAAATAAGCATCATCAGTATCTTCTCAACCAAACTAGTGTCCTTTTAAATACGTTCTTGTTCAAGAGGAACATGTAGCACCTACTGATTCAAAATAAAGTTAACATTTTGACTTAGATCATCAAGAAGGACAAGAATATTTTGAATAATGTTTCTATCTAGTTCCAGTGTACTACTTAGAATTTGTTCATGCTTTATGCTCTTCTACCTCTTTTAAAATAGTGGTGCATTTTAAAGGAGTACAGAGTTCATGTGCTAGATTTTGCTAGCTAGATTCTGAAAAGTTCATTTTTCTAGTGGTAGGAAACTGACTTTACACCACTTAAATATTTTCAAAATATGCAAAAATGCTATAAATTGAACATTAAAGCTTAGATATTTCTGTCTGAGACATTTTGATACTTGAGGAGTAACTTATTAGATAGAGAACATTTTGCTAATACCTTGAGCCATTAAAAAATTTTAGTGGACTGTCCGTATTTGCTTTCAGGTGTTAATGGTTTGTTTTATTTTTTGCATGTGCATATTTTAAATTTTCATTCTTTGTAGTGCAAACCAGAATACAAGGTGCCTGGTCTCTATGTCATTGACTCCATTGTGAGGCAGTCCCGACATCAGTTTGGGCAAGAAAAGGATGTGTTTGCTCCAAGATTCAGCAATAACATCATCAGCACTTTCCAGAACTTGTACCGTTGTCCTGGAGATGACAAGGTAAACCACTTGTTCTTCTTCTAATCAAAACAATCTTTAATATGTTATCTGTAAACAGTAAAAAAAAATAACTCACATTTTGATTACTGTAGTGAACCTGATTATAGACTTCTCTATGCAATTATGCAGTGTGCATTTGTATAGATTTCTTTCAACTTTGCTTGTCTGAGTGGAAACATGGTTCAAGATGCATCCAGCTAGATTAAAAGGGGTTTTTCCACAAGGTTTTCAAGAAGACTCAGTGAGTGGTAGTAAGGTATTTTGATGGGGAGAAATTAAGCAGGTGCTTGATAGGTCAGGGAAGGGTTGCCAGTCTTCTTTCTGTTCCCCTTTTCATTGAGAAAATGAGTGAGCAGGGGTTTTCTAGTGTTCAGAAGTAAATATGTTTCTTGATAACAGTATCTTCAGTGCAAGCTAGTGTGTTTTGCTCTGAAGTGACAATGAAAAAGCAGCAAAGTGTCTTTAAATTTATCTTTCTTTTGGTGCTAAAACAACTAACAGTTGAGTAAGTTCTAAGTTCAATAGATTGATCCTACAGCTTAGTTGATTCCTTGGACTACAGTAGTCAAGATTGCTACCAGATTATCTTTACGCAGCTTGAGGTTGGTTGGAAATAGCAGAAGATGCAGACAGTTTAACTTCCTTTGTCACAGTGATTTTACAATAGCTGGAGTGTCTTAATATTAGCGCACTGAAAAACTACAAAATGGTGGGAAATGCCAAGGGCTTCATCTCCACATATATTTGTGTGATGCACTTACGAAGTCAAGTAATAGGTGAGACAGGAAAATGCAAGAAGAGAGAGACTGCTTATTTTTAGGACAGTTAAATGGCATCCTGCAGATACATTTTTTTAGTCACTGATCTGAAACCCAAGGCATCCATGAAAAGTGACTAAGGCAAGTTCAGCTATTGCATGCCTCTTGTAACTGCCTTAAGATTCCTGTCTTTTTGTAGGGGTTAGGACTTCCAGAAGAAAATATGTCAGGATCTGCAAACTAAAATTAGTTGAAAAACTCTAGCATGGGTATTTGTCTTTTGCAGTGGAGTTCTGAGGTGCTGGTGAACAGATTATTTAAGCTGAATGATATTTTTCCAATCTGTTTTTAAGTGTATATGAATGATCAAATCGTGCTGCTTTTGTTCCATTGGTGTTTTTACATATATATAAGTGTGAATGTCTGACAGTTAACCTATTTTTTTCCTTCAGTTAAGAGCACAACGGCTGTCTTTACTTGAGTAAACATAAGAAATGAAAAAAAACAGAAAAACAGTAGCAGCAAAGTAAAAAGTAACGAAAATAAAGATACTGATTCCTGTGTGTGGCTCAGACATGGAAAGTGCAAGAGGAAATATCTACTAAAAGGCAGAAATGGATTTATATTCTTATTCTGGTTAGAAAAGGGAAGTTTTAGAGCCTCTGATTAGCTTGTTAGAGACTGTCTGACAGAACAAACTTTGAAAGAAAAAAGGCTTATATAGCATGATGCTGAATGGAAGCCTTAAAAGACTTCTTTAAAGGAACTCTAGCTCGCATCTTTAATGTGGTGAAAATTCAGTACATCTCTATTTATAAGTTAAATATGTTCCTAGATTCCTGGGCAAACAGACTTTTTGGTTTAAACATTGTACAGTTAAATGTTCAGTGCTCATGTTTCATAGAACTTGAATGTATTGAGTCATCTTCATGGCAGCAAGCACAAGATTTTATGCAGAAATTTACTAAACTTTCCTTACAACTGATCAATAGTAACTCAAGGTATCTTTTCCAACCTATCAGTTACTGTCCAGCTTTTCAAAACAAGGCAAAAATCTTACTGTTTGGTAGTAATAAAGCTTAGAAGAGAGAACATTTGAGAGCAGATCAAAACAAGGTTGAAATGATTTGCAACTAGAACAGTGAGTTACCCTTAACAGTTATATAAAGTCTTATTTTTTTTCCCCCATGGTCCACATTTATATATATTATTATGTAATTATAATTGAATGGGAATTGTATTTCAGTTTAAACTTTTAAATTCTTTACTTCATCAAGAAATAATATAAGAAACGTGGCCTTTATTTTTAGAGGACTTGTAAAATATTGAGCTGCTACTTTTCTTTAGTAGTTAACAGTCTTATTAGAATATTTCCATTTTTCAGTTGGTACATAGGTAAACTTTTACATATATTACATTAATATATGTTGACCACAAAAATATAAGAGACTGAAAATTCCCTGTTTTAATTATTAGTAATGCTTTAAAATCTTTCCTTAAAATTATTATCTTTCATAGTACCATTCAGGAGTAAAGATATAAAGGAGCCAGATATACTTGTTTTACTTTTCAGGTTTAGCTCAGTTGGTTAGAGGGTGGTGCTGCTAATGCCAAGGTCGCGGGTTCAATCCCCGTATGGGCTACGCTAAGGGTTGGACTAGATGATCTCCAGAGGTCCCTTCCAACCTTGCCATTCTATAATTCTGTGATTTTGTTTTAGTCTGTTTGATTTTCTGTGGAGAGAAGGCAATGTCACTGTGTGCACAGTGTGTCCTTAATGTTCCTTAAGTATCCCGTGTAAGTCAGTCTCAGGATTATGGGTTAGACATCTTTGGTGTGACCTACTGTAACTATTCTTATGTTTCTTACTGTTCGTAACCAAAAAGTACTTAGATCTAGACATATTAATATTGCCAATTGTTAATTCCATAATTGATAATAATAAAAAATATAATCTTGACTCAGATCTTTTGTTATCCTTTCTTCATTTTAGAGTAAAATTGTTAGAGTGCTAAATTTATGGCAGAAGAATAATGTGTTCAAGAGTGAAATTATTCAGCCTCTCTTGGATATGGCAGCAGGAATTCCTCCTCCGGTTGTGACTCCAGTCTTACCCAGCACTACAGCTGCTATGAGCAACAATACACCAGGTAAACAAAGATAGGCTAAGATCTTACTTTGAATTATGTCAGCCTTAGTATGTTGGCTGTCAACATGCTGAAAAATCTCACTGGTTTCCTTTAGACAGCTAAAAGATCAAAGGAAATACTGGGAAAAAAAGGAGCTCTCTTGTTCTGTTTACTTTCCAACTATATACTTTTAAGTATTTTCAGGTTCTGTAGAAGTGCAGTAAGCATAATGTTATACTTGAAAGTCAAAACAGTAGGTCATTGACAGAGTTAAAACCAAAATAATACTAAGAAAATGTTGGTTAAATAGTCGTGCCACAACTGAGAGAAAAGCTTAGTGAAGTTCACTATCACAATTACATGGAAGACAAATCCATCCAATTTTAGTAGAACTCTCAAGGCTTTGCCTAAAAACTCCAGTGAGTTCACAAGTTACTGGGCATCTCATGGATGTTTCTGAATAGATTGGTAAAAATTATCGTTTCATGTGATTGTTTCCATTCAATGGTTTAGATTACTGTGTGAAACTTAGGTTTATTTTGCATTCATCAGTGGTTTTGTTCGTAGTTCCCACAGGTCAGCAGTGGAAAGTTCTGTGAACTACACTTGCACAATATTTTCAAGTAATCCTGCTGCTTAAGGAATGCTGGTTGAAGTCTGTATTCTTCCTTTGTGTGTGTATATGTGTGTGTGTGTATGCAAGAGCTATGTTTTCAAGTGGTGTTCATACAGTGTCTTTCTCAGTATTTAATAATTGTAAGAAAATATTTACATCTTCTATTTTTTGTCAGGGTGAGTTCCTGAAAAAATTATAGTGTCTTTATCATTGGATTTCTTATTGTCCATAAATCTTTCCTATAAAATAACAAGAATGTTTGTTGCTTTATACAATATTGTTAAAAAACAAAAAACTTTATTTTTAACTCTATATGTTGGAAGTATTTTGGCATATTGGATTTTCTCTTTTTCAGGAACACCTGTGACTCCAGTTACTCCAGCCAATGTGGTGCAGAGTTTACCTGATCCTTGGGTATCTCAGATTGCTAATACAGATACACTTGCTGCTGTAGCACAAATTTTACAAAGTCCTCAGGGCCAGCAGGTAAATATTTTGCAGAAAGTTGCACTGTACACTGTTTGCCCTGTATCTTTAGCTACACTTAAGGGAAAACAACTTTTCCTTATTACCTCTTAGTTTTGTATCTAGTACCCATGTTAGTTATCCCATAAGGTTGTTAATCAGAAGTATGTTCCAGTTAAATCACTTAAAGCTTCCTAATACCTTTTATAAAACCCTATTTATTCCTTAAAAGTATCCCAGAATGTGACTTCAGATATGGGAAAAAACTGGGCTTCAATACATAAAATTTCTTATTTGTATAGTACTGGAGACAAATCAAGCAAAAGCAGTATTAAGATTTCAGAGATACAGCTGTGAAATAGAGTGCCAGTTTAAGCACATTTTTCTGCTAGATGCCTCCTCAAAGCTAAACTCTGCATAGAATTATGCAGTGAGAGTATACTCATTATGGAAATACATTTTGTGTTGATCCTTTTCTTTATCTTGCATTTAGCTTTAAATACAGTTTTTATTTTGCAACATTCAAAAATAAGGTCTTCATTTAGAAGAAGTGATTGATTTTTGTGTTTCTCAGTTTCTAGATGCTCAGCTCAGTAAAGTGACTTCGTGTGCAGAATGCATTGAACTGCCTGTCCTTCTTAACCTGAAGCCACATAAATTGAACGCTTAGAATTAGCTTTCTGTAAAAATGTAGATTATCGTCTTTACTCAGTTAATGTAAGAACTTTGGCATAGCTGAAGCCTGGGTCTGACACTTTGATTTTTATTTGGATTATAGTTACTGGCTGAGGCGTAGGATGTACCTGTTTAGTACCTGATGGAGTACTAAAAAATATGAAACTGGAGCAGCTGCCAGTGAGCTGTTATGAAGCACTGATTCTGGCGGCAGCAACTTATTTACTTAAGTGAGATGATTTTACAGTATTCAACTAAGCAGTGGCATTTGTAATTGTTCATAAGCCATATGCAGGCAATTTTCTGATTGGATCACCCTGAGCAAAATTGATATGGTTGTTGGAAAGGAGAGCAGGAAGAGTTTGTAGGATACTTCATGAAGTGTAGAAGAAAGATAGTGGAACTGCTCTTAAGCAGAGGGAGGATGTAAAGTGAAAAGGGGAATACAAGGGAAGTAAAGTAGTTTTAAAAATTGTTAGCTAGAGGAAAAAAATAGGAAAAATATTTGAAAATAAGAAGCAGCAGAGGAGGAAGATAAAAATCAATGAAAATGAGACAGGAATTACAGGTCAAAGAAATCACATTTGCATATTTACTGAAAATGGTAAAATGAGAAAGAAAATGGCTTTGAGAGGAGAGAAAAGATGGGCCCAAGAAAAGCATGGAGACAGACTGCGTACTTAAAGACAGTGCATACAGATCTTTAGGATTTGTGGATGAACTACAGCGTTTGTTTCCATCCCCTTTCCATCTCTTTTTTTCTTCCTGTTCCACAAACCACTTCCTTTCCCATAAGCTCCAGCCAAAGTACTTGATTTCATCTATAGGTTGTGTTTTATGGGTGAGAAGAATGCATACAGGTAAGATGAGAGTCTAGATACAGGAAAGGACAGCAGGAAGAGAGATGTGACCAACAAGAATATGGAAGCATTTAGAATGGTGACCATCCAGGATTTTCCCACTCTAGGGCTTCCATCTCTGCTTCTTCAGTTTGATTCCTTCCTACGCAGAGCAACATACGGCAAGGTGGACCAGCCGTATTTGTTTATCTTTTATGGATCAACCAAGAAAGGTGTGTGGGAGGCAGCCCTTCAGCTTTGCCTCTTGCAGTAATCCGTGAAAGCTCTTCTGGTGAAGTAAAAAAGTAACAAGTGTTTTCAGAGGCTTTACTGGATAAAGAGTCTGAATAATTCATTTTTAAGATGACTTGCTTCATGATGTCAGAGGCTGTCTCTAAAGCAACCTTTGAGGAAGGTCATACTTTTTTGATGCAGTATGGAAGAGAAGATGAACCTAATCAGCTTATGCAGACTTTCTAGTGAGGCCTAGCGATAAGGGAGAAATCCCAGAAACTTGAACACTAAAAGAACTCAATGTTGAAATCCATGAAGAGGTGAAATATGAACTTGAAGATAATCAGGGGCTTGCATCAGCATTGTTTGGTCTGGATCTGCCAGAAATCCAGAAATATCCAAAGGAAAAGCTCCAGGGATTACCTCATGGAAGTATTAAAGAACTGCTTCCTCTAATTCTGAGGTACTTTAACAGGGCTTTCCCATAGGGATAGTATCTTTTCCTGGTGCATTAAGATAAATTTTACAATTATATGGTGGGATCTCCATTTAACAGACGTACGGATCTCCACGCTTGCTTTCCTCAGTGGGACAGCTCCTTTTAAAAAGTTGCATACAAATAATAAACCAGGATAAGGAAAATAAGAGATACCAAACAGTTGGATGGTCCTCATAGTGTGTTTGTTTTAAAAACTTTTAGAGGAAGATATATTACTTTTCTTTGCATATCTCTAGATATGTAGGAAGAGACTCTTCGGGTATCTGGAAACATTCTGATCAAATGTTTTAGTTTCCATTCCAGGAGATTTCACTGAGCTTTTGAAAATTCCTTCTTTGCTTATGTTTACTACTTACTCCAGTAGAATACTAAACTTCTCCTGAGTTGCACAGTGGGATTGTTACAACAAAATTTTTACATCTGCCTTTTGGCATTCCCCATACTTTATTCTTTAAATCAGAAAACTGTAGATGCAGCCATTTCCGGTAATGTTCTTTACCATAGTGGATGGAGGAGTTTGGAGTTGTTGCTGTACTTTACCATGCCCTGGAGATGCTGCTTCTTGTTCAAAATTGTATCTCCTGAGCTGTTTTAGGTAATTTTTATCCTAAGATGGTGCTATACAGAACCCAGCATCTGTGCTATTGCAAGAAGTCAAATTATATTCCCAGTTCCTGGTTAATTTGCTTTTTACGGTTTTATTGAAATGACTGGAGTTGCACCTCTGTCAGTTCAAACCTGAGTTTCAGCATGAGATTATCTTGTGACTAATCCAAAGACACTAGTACAAACTCTTAATATAGACATGTTGCATCAACTTAAAGTGGAGCTTGCAACAGTGTAATTATTTTCTCTATTAAAAATGTTGCTACAGCATACAGATTTTCCTAATATAGGTGGGGCCCCTAGGAAGCTGGAGTAGGCTAACAGATTTTTTTCAGGTCAGAAGGAATCAAACTGGAGAAGCAGAAGAGGGGGAACCCTAGAAAGCAGGAAATCCTGAGTGGTGACTGGTCATCATGCAACCTGTCAGAGCAAGTTAGGAGGACGAAGCATCTGCATGTCTTGTCAGCCACAGAAAACAAATTAGCCAGTAAGTGGGAACATAATTTGCCGTAACTGAAAACAGATTAAGATGAAATAATAGCCATAGGTTAGATAATACTTCATTCCTGAGGGTTTTTTTCCTAATTGGAAGGGGAAAAGACTAGTTTAATTCTTTTGTTTAATTTTCTTGCTTAATGCAGTTGTCCTCTCTTTCAGCTTCAGCAATTAATACAGACACTGCAGATACAGCAGCAGAAACCTCAGCCTTCACTACTTCAAGCTCTGGATGCTGGTCTTGTTGTTCAGTTACAGGCCCTCACTGCACAACTTACAGCTGCAGCTGCTGCTGCCAACACACTTAATCCACTGGAACAGAGTGTCTCTTTTAATAAGGTAGAAGTAGAGTAATAGAAGTTTTAAGAAATATTTATTGTTAAAATATGTGTGTCTGGGAAAGAGTCTTTTTTTGGGTTTTGCTGTATAAATTTAGAAGTTTTAAAAATACATGAGCATACTAGCAAGTGTTGTATCTTGAAAAATTCAAAAAATTTTCTAGAGAGAATTGTGTAAATGATAATATACAGTCTTGTATGAGTTTCAAGCTAGATAACATTTATATGAAGTTGGATTTAATTTGGCAAAGTTAAGCCATTATGTGTTTTTTCCCCTTTGTAACATAACAGGTAGGAGGATCTCAGATGAGCTATACGTAGAGGAAAATTGAGTGTGTCTTATGCCCTTCACTTCCTGTGTATACAACATAAAGTAGGAAATGATTTCTTAAGGCATAATGAAAGGGAAACTTGTAGGAATGTATACCCTGTTTTCCCAAAAGATTAAAGGATTATTAGACTTAAAATTTTCTTACATTATAAGTGCCAAGTAAATTACTAATTTTAGCCACAATGTGATAGTTAGTGAAGAAGTAGTTCGTAACTGTAGTTAAAACTAGTCAAGGGATACTTCTGTAAGGATGTCAGAAACAAACAAACAAAAAAAGCCCTTTAAGTATTTTTGTGTGTATTGCAAAATATGCATTCACATTAAAAAATAGGGAATGCACAATTCCAAGAGGAAAGCTAATACAGTTCAAGACCAGGTGGAAATAACCATGCTGACAATACAGTAATAACAGTTGAATATCAGCTAGAATATGAAGGAAGAACTTCTACTCGAGGTACAGAATTATGTTGTTCTAGTATCTTTGGGAAAAAGCTTGTCAGTCGATCTCTGTAGGATTGTCATTGAGTCAAAAAATAATAAATCAGAGAAGAAAAGCAGCTTCCCAACTCCCCTTCTCCCCCTCCACTCCCCAAAAATCTCTTTCCTGGCAATGATTTGGCCTAAATTTGATGTGTACTGCATCTGACGTTGCAGGACATTTTCTCATAAATTCCTGCTTGGTCCATTAAATCGTTGACATAACAAAGTTGTCATCATTACTGATGAAAGTAATACAGTTGTAAAAATAACCTAGGACAAAAATATTGTCTTTACAAATGCTGTAATACAACTGTAACCATCTACTAGAATGGGTTATAATCACAGGGAATAAATGGATCAGTAATAGGGACTGCCTTAATATACAGGTATAAAAAAACAAGAGCACAGTGTTTTATTGTTTTTTTATTCCACAGACTTGAATTCCAGCATTTATGTGAATAGGTGTACTGATAGGTGCAGCTATCTTGAATGTTGGAGAGGTTAACTGGAGCAAATTGAAGGAGTTGGCATTGTACTGAGATGTTTATGTACGTTGTGAGAGTTCAGCCTGAAGTTCTTTAGTTTATGGCAGTAATAGTATACAGGAGTCTTGTCATGAAAGTTCTCAGCAGAGTGAATGTACACGATTGTGATTTATGGGACTTTGAAGGTAAGTGTTGCAGAAGGAATTCTTGTTTAAGAGTGGAAATGTGATAAATTGCAAATTCTTGGTGGGCTTATAGATGTGTTGATTTGTTGTTCTGGTAAGCTGGGGAGGAGTTCTTGTGTTTACTGCATGTGATCTGTACCTCATTTCTGCATTGGAGTAGTGTTAGGTTTTAATACATTTCAAGTTCCTTGTTCAGTGTTCTGTAGCATCTATGAATAAAGTTGTAGTGTATATCTTGTTAGTCCATTCAGGCTTTACTCAAAGATTGTTTAGGCTGCATTGCAGAGACAGCCGGTACTTTTAGAACGTTTTCTCTTTTTTATGACGTTGGTGTTACTATACCTTTTTTCTCCTTTTTCCATGGCTTGAGGATTTGCAAATCTGGATATTCTATAAATATATAAGGCATTAATGGGCAGTTTTAATTTTGGCAGTGATAAGTCTGGGGAATAATTATTTTCTTTCTTTTTTAATAGTTTCTTAGTACTGATATCTGCAACCCAGCTCTTTCTCCCCAATAGCTGAATAGCATGAGTCATGATATCATTCTGTTTACTAGAGTCTTAGTCTTTCTTTCTATTTCATTATATAATTATTATGGCCTAACTAATAAATAAAAGAAGTGCCAAAAAATCAGTGTTTTATAGATTGCATCTACATCAGTGTTTTAGTTTGAATTAGCATACCAAAAAAAAAAAGCTATTAAGTGTTTTTTTTTAATGGGGGAATGCTTTGCTTTCTCACTCCAAATCTTTGCTAGTGATCTCCTAGCATGCTCTGAAGTTGGTATTGGTATGCATTTTAGAGAACTTGCAATAATAGTTTTATATTTAACACAAAATGCCTGAATTAGAAGTGAAGATACTTCCAGAGATAAAAGTATCAAAAAATGGGTGTCAGAACAGAGCAAGAAACAGCAATACTAAATTGTTAGCAACTTTTGAGTACCAAACTTGCACTTACTTAATCTCCGAGGTTAGAGCATATGAATTTCTTGTCTTTAGAAGACAGCAACAACAGAGTTATAAACAAGTGATCCTTGTTTTAACAAATACAACTTCTGTAAGAAAATTATCTCAACAGTTCTACATCAAAACAGAAAATGGAACAATGTTAATATACATTCTTTGACTTCTCTGAAAGCCTTCTACTTAATGGTTCTTCATAAGAGACTGAAAAATAAAGTAAATAAGATGATGAATTGAAATATTTCACACGAGATGTGTGTGATATGAGTATTTCAATTATCCAGAGGAAGAAGGTAGAAAAGTCTGTTGACTAAGATCTATCTTGTGAGGTCAAAAGGACTTTGAAGAACTGAGGTGTGTGGTTAGCAGGCACCACTTAAAGGTCAGAATTGATGAGTCCTATTTAACATACATTATGAAGGAAGCAATTGAACAAGTTGTATACTCTTGTGGTTACAGGATAATTGAACACTATTTTACGTAATAAAATCAAATTTGCTTATTAGTGCTCAGCAACAGTTGTAACTTCCTCTAGCTACTTTTTCAAAAGTAAGCAAGTAAGTAAGTGGAGACTGGAGTTGTTCACTGGGAACTAGAAAAGTACAAATGTTGCATCCGTCTTCAAAAAAGGCTAAAAGGTCAACCTAAGAAACTAAAAGCTAGTCAGCCTCACTTAGGTTCCTGGAGCCAGTCCTCCTGGGACATGTTTCTGGGCATGTGGAGGGCGAGAAGGTGATTCAAAACAGTCAACATAGATCTACCAAGGACAAATTGTACCTAATCAATCTGATTGCCGTATATGATAATTGAATGACTGAATTTGGGGATAAGGGGAGAGTAATGTTCAGCTTGCAGAAGTGAACATCTGGATAGATTAAAAAAATGAACTGGATGATCAGTCTGTGAGGATAGTGACTGATGGGTCATACTTTACCTGCAGATCAATAGCAAGTGAAATACCGCAGGGATTTATCCTGAGACCTGTCCTGTTTAATATCTTGGAGTTGGAGGATGCAACAGAGTACACTCCCAGCAATTTGGAGACGACACTGGTCTGGGGGGACCTGTTGGTACACTTGAGGACAGAGCTGCCATTCTGGGAGACCTAGACAGGCTGGAGGAATGGGCCAACAAGAACCTTACAAATTTGACAAAGCCAAGTGCAGTGTGCTGCAGAGCCCCCTGCAGCAAGACAGGCTGGGCATGACTGGGGAGAGCAGCTCTGCTGGGAAGGCCCGGATGGTATTGGCATACAGGGAACTGAGCCTGTGCCTGTGGGTGCCCTGGCAGCAAAGAGGACCAGCAGCATCATGGACTGTAGGAACATGACTGTGGCCCCCTTAACTCAGCACTTACTAGACAGCATTTACAATACCACATCCAGTTTTGGACCTCCTAATGCAGGAGAGATGATAAATTGGAGTGAGTTCAGTGGAGGTCCACCAAGATGGTCAGGACTGGAGCATTTAACCAGTGAGGAGAGGCTCAGGGAGCTGGGCATGTTCAACCAGGAGAAGAGATGGCTTTTGGGTGGAGAGGGATCTCACAGCAGTCTCCCAGCAGTACACGGAGATCAGCAAGAAAGTGGAGCAGTGCATGGCAGGAGAACAAGAGACAGCAGGCAGAAGTTGAATCAAAAAAGGTTCGGACTGGATACAGGGAAAACCTTTTTCGCCATGAGGACAGTCAAGCAGTAGGAGAGACTACCCAGGGAATCTGTCATCTCTGTCCTAGGAATTTTTCAAGACCCAACTGGATAAAGCCTGAGTGACCTATTTTGAGCTCACAGCTGACCTTGCTTTGAGCAGGGGATTGAACTGAGACCTCTTGAGATCCCTTCCAACCTGAATGATCCTATGATTCTAAGATACATAAGGAATGGAGGAGTAAAGATTTTTTTTGATCTAATGGAACTTGATGACATATTCTTACCTGAGATAAAGTAACTAATGCTGAAAACCTTAAGAAAGGTGCAGCAGCAAAATGAAAGAATCTTAGAGATTCATGAAAGCAATCACCAGAAATATTAAATAGTTTCCGTAGAAAAGACTAAAAATACTCTCACAATTGTTTAGTTTAGAGAGTGGAGGATAGATGGTCCCACACCCAAAAAGGGTGTGGCCAATGTTCTGAGCTGGCAAATATTAAAAAAAAACACCCAGTTTTTATGATATATAAACAGTAAACATGGTGATGTAAAGAAAATTTTGAAGCTTAGTTCTGATTCCGTGGTGCAGTGACAGTAAATTGGACAACAAATATAAATATCACTGAAAGATATTTCTATTGAATACCAAGTATCTTATTTTCTTTTTAAAATCTTTAATTTTGATAAATTTGGCAGTTCTTGACATCCTTTTTCTTTGTTTGCAAGCTCTTGAGCATCCATAGTATCTTGTAGTAATAAATTGCACAAGAGCATTGTTTGAAAAATTATTTTAACAGCATCAGATATGTTTATTTTCTGATTTTACTGGATGACCTTATCCTTGTGTTATGGTAAAAGGAAATACTTGATTAGTCTCACCTATGCCTTTATATTCTTTTATTCACATTTCTAAAGAGAATAGTCCTGACCCTTCAGAGTAATTTTGTTTCTTTTGTAATAAAAAGATTTATCTTAAATCATTCCCATTGCTTTTTTTGAACATATCCTATCCTTAGGTAGTTGAAGTAACAGGTGTAGCCATCATTTAAAGTTCCATAGTTTTATGTATATGCTAAGTATCCTAATGTTTCATTTGTCTTTAATTTCTTTTACTTTGTTGTACAGAGCATTTAGGATGTTCTGTTAAGATTTATTTTTAAATTAAGATATTTTAGTTCAAATCTTTCCCTACTATTTCATATTTATGAAAAGCATATTTAAATGGAAACTATGCTGCACATTTGTCTGTCATGACTTGAAGTTCTTTGATTTTCTCTGGTGCCAATTTACCTAAATACATTTTTTTCTTATCTTCAGTCATTTCTTTCCATTTGATCATTTCCTTAGGTAATCAGTATTTAAATAGTACATATGTTCTTATTTTCCTTTCTATGTTGTCATGATGGAAAGTATATGACCATTAATAACTATTTATAGATGGGATTGGGCATTTTTCTCAAATGAGTACTGTAGTTCAGAGAAGTAGCATTTTGCAGATGGAAATAACATTCTAGCAATAAGAAATGAATGAAAAAAGGAGACCATTTTCCATTAAGGTTTAAATGGATTAGTTGATAAATTGAGGTACATATGATACAAGTTGTTCAGGATGTTAGCTTTCCTTCTCCCATGAGCTTGCTGGTCTGCTGTGCTTTCTCAAAGATGTATTCAGTCCTGCTTTCAGGAAGTCTCTGTTCAGGTTCTCATATTCCTACTTTTTGTACTTCATGTATGTTACATTATTTCATTGGGAAAGTAGTTCTAAAAATTCTTGATTGATGAAACTCTCAGTCAACTTACGCTTCGTTCTTCTTGCTTTTCTCTTTTAATTGAGAATACATAAAACATCCTAAAAAGAAGAAAGGCTGCCGAAACATAATGACTTGTTACTTGAAATTTTTCTGCCCTTAGATTTCCAAATGGCTGGTCTGCGTTCTGTTTTTTTTCTGTGAAACTAGTGTTCTGAGAAAAAGTTATGTTAGTTTGTAGTATAGTGTTAACTCTGTTTTTCAGAAAAATTCCAAGGTGTAAAGGTATGTGGACATGTGGTTGGTACCACAGCTGTGTCAATGCAGAAGTATATTAAAAAAAAAAAAGTTTCAATGAGAAATAACATTTGTTGTATTTCTTCATCTGTGTTCTATAGTTTTGCCTTAAATAAATAGAATGCAAATGAAATGCTTCTGAGCTGTTCAAAAAGAAAAAAAAAAAGAGTCAAAGCAAAATTTTTTGTTCAGTAGAACTCCAACTTAGACATCTTCACAGATAAAACAGGAAGTCTATCCAGCTTTTTTTTCCCTTGACAGATCCATTGCTTTTTATCCCTTTGGAGGCTTCTTTCTCTCACAGGATAACTGTTTACTTTGCTTTGTCCCAGACTATGTGAGAGGTTGTTTATAAGGAGCAGTATATTTGAAGGAGTGCACATTGTTTAAATGACCTGCATGTGTCAAAGTACTATAATTATTTAGAAAATAATGTGTTGCTCTTCTCTTGATGTGAGCACTGTGGTTTGCTAATTGCCAAAGGATTGAATATTTTAGCTCTTTGTAGTAGTAATTCCTTCTAATTAAAAATATCTTTGCATAAAAAGAATCTTTTTTTAAAGCCTTCTCAAACTAGGTATTGTTTACTATTGACATGATACACAATTTTACTTGGAACACCAGCCAGAGCTCAAGAAAGCCATGGCCAAGACTGGGGATTTGATGCTTTGAGGTGTTCAGTAGTACTACCAGTATGATACTTAATTTTTGGCTCAAGTTCTTTGTCAAGTTTACTTTTTTTCAATTCAGAGAAAAGAGCATCTTTCTTTTGGAAAAGTAAACAGAAGGACGTGTTTTATAATGAATACTCACTAATGCTTATCTTGCTTTCTCCTAGAAGCTGATGGACCGGTTTGACTTTGGGGAAGAATCTGAACAAAATGAAGAGCCTAAAAAGGAAACTCCCACTTCCCAACTGTAAGACCAAGCTATGTTTCTTAAGGAAAATACTAAACTGAACATTAATATTAAATAGTAAGCAAAATGTTTCTTTTGGAGCATAAGTATATTAAAACAATAAAGCATATACATAAGTATACTAAAACAGTAGGAAGAGAAAAGGCATTTCACTGAATTAGATGAGACTTGTATACTTTTAAAAAACTTTCGACATAAGGCTGTGTGCCAGAAGTTTTGATGACTTCATCTTAACGTTAACATATGCTTTGCATTGTTAGTTACGTTTAAAACTGTAATATGATAATGATGACAACTCAAGATAGTATTAGGTACATTGTCTTCATTATTTTACATTTTTAGTTCAACTTGAAATTCAGTTATGAAGGTTTGTTTACCAGCTGCTTGAACCAAGAGAAAAACTGGGATTATTAAAATTATTTCATTTTAGGCCTTTAGTACCAGAATCTGTGAACAACTCGCTTTTTCATCAGCTAGCTGAGCAACTGCAGCAACAA